>NW_010243519.1:23782-44863 GCF_000690775.1 Eurypyga helias | reverse complement strand
TAGAAAAGTAAGAAAAGGTACTCTCCCTTGGTAACTTCTGTGCATCGTTCGTTGTGTATGCAGCCAGGGTTGGTAGTCAGAAGGCACGGTTTTGGGTCAGCATCTGCACCTTGCCCTCTGAGGTTCTAATGTTTGTACTTGTCCAAAGCAGCTTAAATAGGGCTGTTGGAAGGAAAAAAAAAAAAACCAAAACAAACCATAAGCAGCCAAACAGAATGCCTCTAGGAAACATCTAGCGAGTGAGATGAACCAATAATGGGTCTGTAAGAAGTACGACAGCCAAGTCCACCACAAGGTGTCAATATGGCAGCGTTGGAAACTGCATTTGCGACTCCAGGGCTGTCACGAGCCAGTCCCAGCCACTCGCATGAATCCCATCGGCAGGGTTTGGGGTACCTCACCCCTAAGTGGAACACAACAGGCAGGACGCAGCAGCACGCGTTGGAGGGCTGTGTGGCCACGTTTCGGCTCTGCTTGGCATGAAGACACCTTCGCCAGGGCCGCCTGCCAGAGAGGCTCCAGCGGGCTGGAATAAATCCATGTACCCGCAGACGAGGCTGGATGACACCGGCTGAACCCATTCTGCTGCCTCCTCCTCGCTGCTGCTTCGCTCACGGAGCTGAAATGTGCTGAGCTCTTCAGCACTTACGACACCTCTTACCTTCCGTGTGTGCTTCGTGCTTAAAGGGCCCTGGAAGCGTGCAAGGCAGCTCGGACGGCCTGCACAGCGCTGGACCACGGGGCAGGGAGAGCCAAACCTGGGGTCACTTGAACAACGGGTTTCAGAAAGGGGGGCATTTTGCAAAACCCCCCCTCCACTCTGTCGTCCTGCTCTCCCCTCACCTGTGGCTCAAACCGCGGCTGCCCTGACATCAGCGGCTCAGGATTTACCTTGGCTGGGGCCCAGGCGCTGCTGCCAGGCTTCCCTCCAGGGCAGCGGCCCTGGGAAAGCCGCTCGGGGTTAAGTTTAGAGTTCCAGGTTGGCACATTCTTAACGCCAGCCAAAAATAAGTGTGAACGGGGATCAATTTTATGAATTTGCTGAGCTGCCAATTATATTTTAAAGCTGAAATCTGAAACGAGGTTTGCCAATTGGCTAAGTATCACAGCCAGCCCTTAGATAGAAATTAATTGGAAAACCACATTCTCTTCCAGTCCGGAGAGCAGTGCCTTACAAACCTTATCTCTAAAGTCCTCCCAGGGGTACTTGGGTCAGTCTGAACACAGGACATTTGGACTAATTGCTTGTATGTGTGTCAATCAAGGGTTTGGCAGACACACACCAAGTGTTCAAGGCATGCAACTGTAAGGCAGCGTTGGGGGGAAACCCAAAAAGCCAGCTTCTTCCAAACTCAGTCGAGCTGCCACGGTTCCTTTCACACCTCCTCTCCTTGCATTTTTGGGGGAGCGGTGTCGCCACAGCCGTACCCAAGGCCAGGTTGCTGGGTTGCACACCCCGATCTTTGTGAAACTGAAATCAAAGCTCCCCGAGAGGCAGGCGGAGGCTGGATGCACAACACGGCATGCACAAGCTTCAGCCTGCAGCTATCTGAAACCTGCTCAAAGCCCGTTGCCAGAGGCATGCACAACCCCCTCGAGTCCTGCTGTCGCATCCCTGGTGCAGCGGTGACGCTGGCTTGAAGGCAGGGTTTCCTCAGCCTCTTGATGGAGCCCCTGTTTGCCCACGGGCCGGCAGCTGATTCCCAGTGCTGTGCCAGCCTCGCTTTCTTATTCAGGCCTGCTTTAAATACTGCACCTGCTCAGAGAGCAGAGCTCAAAACTGGTCTTTACGTTCTGGAAAATGCAGTTTCTGTCCCGTTTCAATGCACATTTCCATCACAGTTGTTAGCAAAAATATTACAAAGTTACACATACTTTCTAGATGTTATTGTATGTACGAGAATCAGCAAAACCAAAAGACACCCCCATCCTTTTTACATGCATCGAATTAAAAAGAAACTAACAGTTTTACACTCACATTTTTAGTAAAATTGCTCTCGATGCTGCCATGGTGAAAGCAAAGGCTGCAAGAGGAACCAGGAACAAACACGCCTGAAGTATAACTGCTTTCTTAGTTAAGTTGGAAAAACTGCTGAGTTACATGGGTTAAACTATGAATGATATAAATCCACTGGGAAGCTTCCAGAGGACACAGACAATGCTGTGATTCATATATGTCCTGCACGAAGTCAGGTTACATCGCACCGACACAGAGCTGAGACCTGAGAGGACCTGCAACCCTGGCTGCAGGCGGGGTTTCCCTGGAACATCCCCAGGGGTGCTGTTGGGCCTGCCTGGAGATGCTGCTCTGCGGCACACAGCATCCGAACCGCAGGGTAACCCATGCTGGGAGCCACGCACAGCAAAGGCTCCCACCGGCTGACCTTGACGCGATTCTGAACGAAGCAGGACACCCCGGCTCCTCTCCTGCCTGCCCAGGCACCAGAGAGCTCTGCACGAGGTTGAGGGTACAATGAAACGTCACCAGCTCAGGGCTGACCCAGCAGCTCCTGAGAATTACATCAGGCCTTGCACCAACACGCACGCTGGCAGGAAAGTCAAGAAGGAATGACAAAACCACGGGTTTTGGGAGCTCTCCGTGCTCATACGGTGGTATAACCCCTCACACCACCAGGCTCACCTGCTCCGGACTGAAAAGGGCTAAAAAGTCAGGAGAAGGAAAGTCCATCAGCCCTGCTGTGGGAGGCTGGTGAAAACACATCTGGAAAAGGTCAGCGAGCACACGGGTTCGCGCTACTGCCTGAGGATGTGCTGAGAGAACTGACCATGCCCACGTCCCCCCAGCTGGCAAGGCACCCCCCCGAACCACCGAGTAAACGCCATCCAGGAACAGCCACAGGGACGGCAGGTGCTGGGCTCACCCGTAGCCAGATGCCGTACCGCGGGGTTGGAGGGTGGAGGAGACGGCAGAAAATGACTCCGTCGAGCAGCAGGGACGGCTGTTGCTGTGGAGCGTCACGCAGGCCTTGCCGACAGGTGACACGACAGACAGAACAGGCCGCTGAGCAACCCAGTTATGCCACCTACCTCGGGCCTTTGTCCACAGCTCCTTCACCGGTGTGTTCTACTTGTTTGTCTTTTGTAAGCGTGCAGTTAAATGCTTTTGCTCTTGGAAGATGAAAATTAAAAAAGGGTTATGGTAGTAACAGCAGAACCTAACCGCTCTGTGAAATGTGCCGTGTCACCTCTCTGAGACCTGGCCAGCCACACGACCAAAAGTCAGACAAGAAATGAATCAACACTTGGTAACATCCTCCTTTTGGCCTTGGAATCGGAAGCCTTTCCACGCTCGTTAGAAAATGCCAGCTGTGAGCAAACAGTGGGCAATGCCCAGATCAGCCTGTCACTCCTAGAGAAGGTGTGCCCTTCGGATGCCAAAACACAGGATTAATAGCTCGCTCTTAGCTCCACAGAGAAGGATGGAGCATCGTGGAGTATAACCCTGTACACTAGTAACGAGGGCACTTCCAGCTGGGGGCCGGGAGGATGATGCAATCCCTGTTCCAAAGGATAACACATTTTGTCTTGGTCTCACAGGATGTTTCACATGTGAAATTAAAAAATATTGAGTTGCAACCACCACACATCAGCCCAGCTCCTTCTGAGGCAGCACTAGAATCAATACAAGTGCTTTAAAACCCAAGAGAAATGCACGGTTGCCACTGGGTGACAGACTGAGATCCCGTTGCTGACTCGGGTCTTGAGCTCAACTGCTGTATGCCATCAAAAATCAGCAGGTTCAACTCTGAAGGGGATGACAGAGAGGAGAGTATCAAGTAAGTGAAAGAAAATGAAAACCAACATGAAGCAACAGACCAGGAGATGGATGACAGACTTTTCAACAGAACCACACAAGATGTACCTTTGCACATCACGTCTACCCACTTGGAACACAGCTGGCCTCTCAAAGTGGGAACGAAGTTCCTGAGGGCAGCATCCCATGGCACAGCTATGCCAGGGTCATGGGCTGGCAGAAGGCCACTCCCTGGTGCAACCCCCAGACAGCTGCATGGCCCGCTGGCCAAAGGACAGGTAGCCCTCGCTGGCTAGCTGTTCTGCTTCATGTAGCCCCGAGTCCCAGGGCCAGAAGGGAAGCTCGTAGGGGCAGAACACTGGCCAGGCAGCACAGCACTTGGCTTCCTTAGGGGTTCAAAAATCCTGAGCAACTCAATTTAAAAAGCATTGAGCTCCGCAGGACACAAAACCTACTAATCATTATTAAAGAAGGAAAGCTTTTTTCATGTCCTTCAGCTCAAAAAACACTAACGTAACATTACTTTCTCACGTACAGGGCAGCTGTGCCAAGGATTAGGAAGAGTTTCTAAAGCCAAGAGTTACGCTGTCTTTTCGAATCACTATTATTTTTTGACCAAAGCACAGCAGCATTCAGTTGCACCAGCACAGTATGAACCCCTGGTACACAGCCCCGCTTCTCAAAAACCTTTACCCTCCAGGAATGTGGGCGGAAGACACGAGAAGAGGTACGCACCCCGAATGCTTTCCCAACTGCAGGAGGAATTGCACAGGAAACACTGCAAAAATGGGAAAGGCCAGAGTGCAGCCGTGGAAGGGATAGGAGAGGACCTGGGCCAGGCGAGTCTGTGACACGGCATCAAACCGCCAGCCTCAGGCTGGATGCCTGACAATGGCATCCAGCATCCTCTGTGTGACGGCGATTTCCACCTGTAGACTCCGGTGACCAAAAGGTGACTCTTGCAGACAGAAAAGACACCTCGTGACCACCTCTTCCTAAGTGTGTCCCGGGTCTCTGCCAGCAGAGAGTATTCTTTCCTCAGGTCATAGTGAATTTGATTTCTGGCCCCAAAACACAGAGGAAAGGAAAAAGCTCATGGCAGAAAACAAGATGCATCCCAGCTTTAATCCAAACTCTCACTGTAGTTACTGGATAGCTGTAACAAAACGTAGGAACAACCACTCAAGACAAGTTTCAAGCCTCTAGTTAGAGAAGGAAAAAGGAAAGCTGGAAAGACAGAAGCAGAGGTAGGGAGAGAGATGAACGAAGGTACAGGGAACGGCAAAATCTTGGATTCACATTCTGCACGCTGCTGGGAACGGAACCGCCATGTCACCAGGGCACAGCACCTTTTCGGAAGCGAGCCAGTGACACAGCGATATTGCCCAGAGAAACACTTGTCCTCCGACCACTGTGGTAGTACCGGCACCCGTGGGGCATGCACAATTTTTACTCAGTATTTTCTGTGATCCTGTTTCCCTGCCCTGTCCCACCCCTACTAGCGCCAAAAAAAGCTATTGCATCATGAAGACTGCAAGGAGAACTGTGTGGGGTTTTTTAGGATGTCTTTGCAGGTTACACATGAGAGGAAGTGTACAAACCCCAAAGTGGTGCCATACATCTTCCAGTAGAAAGAAGCGCTGGACCTGCTGCTGCTTCAGAAGGAGCTTCTCCTCCCTACAACTTTCCTGATTTGCGTTCCCTGTCCTCTTCAATTAAGAGGCCCCTTCAGATGAACTTAATTCTGGCCAAATGAGTGGGAAGTGAGTGGCATTTCACACTTTCTCACTACTGTCCCACTCAGCTCCAGCCCCATAGTAACCGGAGGAGCAGGAAGGGCTGCAGTGCATCCAAGCATCTTCTTTGCCGACAGCACCTCCCCAGACCGGGTGACAGGAAGCCTCCAGTTAACAACACTGCATGACTCCAAGGAAGCCATACTGGAAATTGGAGTGATACAGACCAAAACCAAACAACAAAAGCAAAACCAAGGAACAACTTTGTAAAACAATTAACCCATCCCTCCGTCCCATTACGATCTACCCAGGACAAAACACATGGAAGGCCAAGTGTTGAAAAAAAAAATTTGACGGCCCCCCCAACTTACAGTTTACGCTACTGCTGAGTCGTGGCCATAAACAAAGTGATTTTTTTTTGTCTCACCTGATCAGAGATATTCTGTGAGTACAAACATTCGCTTATACTCTCAGATCAACATAAAGCCACCATAAAATTAACTCTTCATTTGAAGCTCCTGGGCTGGTGGTGATTATCCTGGTCAAGTTTTCCCTCCCCGCAAGCATTCAGACCAGACCTCGCATCTGAAACACACGTTTCCTGTTGCATCAGAAGAGCTATCAATAGCCACCGACCTGTTTTGAGCTCACTTCTAGGCTTACTGCTATAATTGGGAAACATCACATTTTATTTCAAGGGTTTGTTATTGTAGTATGATGGCAAAAAGCTAATCCAGGGTTACTGATGCATCCATCGGTCTTTCTGAGACTGTAACGCGTCACTACTGGGGAGTCAGCATCCGACCCCCAAAAGCACAGGCGATTAACCCGTATGCCTGCAGCTGCCTCTCCGCTACCATGGGCAAGCAGCCAGACAGGGTGTTCCGGGTACTCCCTCCCCACCGTCCTTTTCTCAGGAGGACCTTCTGAACCCTTCCTCCGCACGTCACCAAGAGCCATACCCTGACAGGCAATGGAGACGTGGCTGTCAGGCGAGCAGATGCGGAGCAGTGACACCTACATTTCTCATGGAAGGGGAAACGCGTTTTGTGTTGGACTGGTTTTGGGTGCCTCCCACACAGGCTGCCTCTCCGGAGCGAGCCTGACAAGCTGGCCACCCTTTCCTGTCAAAAATGCAGGTAAACGGGACACTCTGATGCTGCTGTTCCCTAACCTTACCGTTCTTCTGCTGACCTTCTGCTTCTCCACCACCCCTTTTCCGCAGCCCTGGATCTCAATCACTTCCAATAGGAACTTGAATTTAGGCAAAGCCAGTCACCGGCTGGATGTGGTCTGCTGAACACCTACTAAGGGAAAACTGCCCTAAAAATGCTTAATACAATTTCCTCCATTCATTACCAAATCAAATGCATCAAACTTGTACTGGCACTGTGCTCCTCCCTGTTAACGGGGTAGAAAACCAGCATGCAATCACAGACTTTAAAACCATAACACAATGCACATCCATAAAAAATGGAATTAGGTTTATACAAGCATGTCAAATTGATCATTCGAGTAATATCCAGCTTCATATGTTACACACTCCTACAAAAGCTGCACTCATGTGGAATAGCATAGTTTTATTATTTTAAATAAATGTGCAGATAATAGTTTGAATCCCTGTAGATAATCAATCTTTTTGGCTCCAAGTCCCCTGTAACTACAGGTAAGTATCTGCAACTCAAATCAGTGAAGAGGTTGGGATGCTGGTACAACAGTCAGCTAAACTCGTGCCTGCAGCAATATCGTATTGGCCAAGACTGCTATGTTTTGGTAAAATATTAACAAATCTCTGCATATCTGATGAAAAAGTAATTCTCTCCACTCACACTGTGGGAATCAGCGTGTCTGAAGGCCAACTGAAAGAGGTTGGGATGCTGGTACAACAGTCAGCTAAACTCGTGCCTGCAGCAATATCGTATTGGCCAAGACTGCTACGTTTTGGTAAAATATTAACAAATCTCTGCATATCTGATGAAAAAGTAATTCTCTCCACTTACTTACACCTTGGGAATCAGCGTGTCTGAAGTCCAACTGAAGCCAGCCCTGCAGCAAGTTCCGCCAGCGCCGCCTCGGAAGGTGGTACTGTTTGCGCAGCTCTACCGTAAAAGCAAGCACACCACTGGCACAGAACTGCTCCATCCAAGAAAAAAAACCCCCAAATAAAACCCATTAAGAATTGTGTCAAAATGAGAAAAAGCCAGAACGTAGTCTGATCGCATCATTCTCCATATTCATTATCGTTCCCCGGTGTTCCTACAGCACTCGGGCTCTCAGACGTTTCACACTCACTCTTCCTGTTCCAACCCTCCAGTAATTAAGCAGTTTACACAAAGTATTAGCTATATGAAGCATTTTTTGACTACATAAAAATCAAAGACTGTCCCTCAAAGTCAGTAACAGAAGAGCTGTTCAAGCAGTCAGGCCTGAAAAAGGAATGCATTGTAATCATACTACTCCGAACCAGTGAAAGGAATCAAAATTTAAAGGTAATTTGTATTTTCTGTTCAGATAAGGATTTTTTTTTTTTTAACAAATAAGAGATAAATAAAACGTCAAAGCCTTTCCTTGGTATTTAAAGTTAGAAATAAATGTTAGTAGGAGTTGTCACAGACCCACAGGATACCCTACAGATGCTGTTAATTAACTGTACTGCAGTTTCTGCCACTGTTTTCTAGCAACACTCCCATTTTAGAATCCCAAAGAAGTACTGAAATGGGTTAACACCCAGTAGATTTCAATACTTGGCTTTTTTATTTAT
Organism: Eurypyga helias; assembly: GCF_000690775.1. Taxonomy (NCBI): domain Eukaryota; kingdom Metazoa; phylum Chordata; class Aves; order Eurypygiformes; family Eurypygidae; genus Eurypyga; species Eurypyga helias. The sequence continues at coordinate 36,591 of NW_010243519.1, read as the reverse complement.
TTTTTAAATGCTTGTTCAACTTCTTCTTAAACAAAGTCTTCCTTCAACGTGTGTCCAGGCACCAGCGCACCTTCAAGGCAGAGGAGTTTGGAGAAAGGCAGTATGGGAAGGGTACTTTCCTTCCGACGAAGGACGCGCTCTCCCTGGGCACCTACGAAACACGCTGGAAGTGGACAGCTCCAGGCTCCACTGAGTGGAGACTGCAGAATGCAACACTCATCTACGTAGGAAGGCAGCAGCGGGAGCCAAGATCAGTTCCACGGAGCTGACGGGACGCTGCAGCCTGGTTACCGGAGCTTTGCCTCGGTTTCCCTGCCCGCGTTTCTAAAGGCACCTGATTCTGAAACTTGACAAAGCGATGCGTATTTCACATACTCACAAGAAATAAACAGGAGCATGTCTAAAAGAAGTGCCCGTCTCCTTTCCTGCCAAGGAGTGAAACAATCTTTCCCCCCCTGCCCAGTTCTCGAGATCCCCGACGGAGGCAGTACAGAAACGCAGCCATAAATCAGCATCCAGGATAATCTACTGACGATCACAATACCAAGTTTAACCTTACTGAAAACGTTTCCCTTCTTATGTTTATCTTCTATGAGGAAATCAGCTGTGAAATCCAGATCTATCTCCCCCTTCAAAATTTAAGCCCTTCAACACCTACCCTTTAAAAACGAACATACAGCAGCGATACGCCAGTAGACTGGCATCAGCTTGAAGGCAGAGCTAGCGCTATACACCACCCCAAATACAGGAATAACGAACAACTCCAAGGTGAAATTAAGAGTCTGTGGAACAGATGACGCTGGAAATGCAGTTTCTCTTGTCCCACTGTCCCAGGGTCAGTTAATGAAAATACTGCCTGCTATACTCCCACAGTAGCATGCCCATGGCTCCCCACAGCAAACAGGTGCTAGGATGTACATCTCCATTTTTTTTTTTTCCCCTCCAGAAAACGCATGCTCAAATAAATGCAGGGAAAAGAACAAATACACATGGGATAGGATGAGCAGGATTCCATTTTACCTGTTTCCCAAAACAGGCTGCTTCCACCCTACAGCTGACTGGAGTTTGTCATCTGCTTTTTAAATACAGCTGCCCTCCTCACTCCACACACTGTTTTTCATACAGGAGGTTAAGGCACTCCAGTTGGATCCACCTGTGTTAGGAGAGGTTTTTGCTGGATCTGTCACTGAGCTGTTTAGAGACGCCTGCTGGAGGGTTTTTACATGGCACCACTGCACCCCAGGAAAGCCCAACTCCACATACCAACCGTCTGCCCAGACAGGGTCCAGGAGCACATGGCATCTCGCGGCACGGCAACGCACACCGCTCCGAAGGACAGCTCAACCATGCGCATCCTTCAGCTGTGCTTGTGTTAGCTGACATTAGTTGGTGTACTGTTATTACCCTGGACAAAGTGGTTGCCTTTTTGGAATTAAAAAAACATTATTAAAAATCATAAACCCTTAAAGCACGAAGTAAAAAGGGCCTGTGCCCAGCGTGTTGTGTTACGAATACAAGAACGGTTCCTGGGACAGGGCATGATCTTGTCAGTCTAACTTCATGGCATATGGTCCTTGCGCTCACTGAATTAATATTAAGCAGAATAACACACGGGAGGAAATACACAAGATTCAACGAAACAAAGGCTTAAGTAAAACTCTGGTCGTAAGAAAACAGCCTGCTCATAATACTGCTGGTGCTTACTGCTGAGTAACCTGTTGCTCCGCAGCATGGAAGAAGCAAACAAATCACAAAACCAAACATTAGAATATAATTTTTTTTTTAATTTTTATAAATAACTTATCTGTTACAAAGACAGTTTACCCAGCTAAATCACAAAACCATCAACTCAAGATATCCAAATTAGGTTTTATTAATAAACAGGTAAAAACTGATTTGTCAATCTTCACATAGAACTGCAGATGAAGCTGAAAAACAAGGCCTCATTTTATAAACAAAATGCATTGAATGCAAGTGCTTTGGGTCTACTGCCTAATTACCTGGGATCGGCATTTTCTTCCCACGTAAAAAAAAAAATGCAAAGCCTTCAAAACAAAGGCCTCTGTGCATTCACATAGATCACTTGTAGAACTCCTAAAAAGTGTCCACTGGCAAATGTTTACAGTGGGTGACAGTCTACTTTGTCTCCTGCTACATAGTCAGCGCTCCCTCCAGCCTCACACTAAGTGCTGCTACATAATTCTTTGCGTGCCGTCTTTCATGCATATTGTACTGGAATTCCATTTTCTTGATCTGTTACATACATCCCCCATCATGTGAGTATTTTCCTTAAAAAAAATAGATCATCAAAATAAAGAGATGCTTGAGGTTGCTTCAGTGTTCAAGTCTGTTTGATTTCTCTTTTCCAGCCTTTAGTTCAGTTGTCCTAAATATTGCTATCCTTGGTTTCTATAAATATGAGACTTCACCGCAAAGTCAGGTTTAGAAATGGGCTGCCAAAACAGGAAAGCATTTAAAGTCCTTGAACAAAGCTGTACGATGCTGCTGCTGTTGATTTTGGCACTGTAGGTACTTCCCCAACGAATCTCTCTCCAGGAGTCTGCAAGATACCCAGCGGATGAAGCAAGCTCAAATCGGATGCTGGTCTGTCGGTGGGTCGCAAGTTCCTCAGCATAAAGCCTCCTCACGCCAGACAAAACGCTACCTCGTGTCACCCACCGTAAAACTCAGTGTACAGAGTGAACTATATGCATAACTCTTCCAACTTTTCCTGCATTTTTACCACGCTGCATCTGCAGGTCTTCACAGATCATCAGCATTTACAAGAGCAATGTACAGAATGAGCAGAGGAAAGCTATTTTGTGCATAGATTCTTATTAATGCTCTTATTTTAAGGCATCGCTTCTCTTGGACAAAAGCTTAAAAAAAAGGGACATGATCGTGCTTAATCACTTAAAGGGAAAAAAAAAGAAAGTTAACAAAAAGACTATTACACTATACATACAGAAGTACAAGAAAATAATAAAGGTGAAGAAAAGAAATCACTTAAAGCAGGCTCTAGAGCTATGTACAGTAGGAAAAGCTTCGGGGTATTTCACTGTGTGTATTGTACAGACAACGCATGCAGTTTTGCCTTTTCATCTTCAGATGCGATTGTGCTTGTTTCCGGCTTCACAGAGATGTTTTCCGGGAAGAGAAGGCAAAGAGTACCGCTGATTTGTGACGTTCTTCCCTTTATCGAAGGCACTACGTGGCAGCAAACAGTTTACACAGTTAAACCTTGATCTTTTTAGATCTCCTCCGTGCATGTAGTGTTTCACTGAAAGCTCTCAAAATAAAATTGCTAGCACTGTATTCCTTTCCCCTGTCAAAATTCAGTAGTGACGTCGGGGCAGAGAAGAGAACGGGCAACACCCAGGCACCGAACACGGTGCGTGTTACCGGGGTGCTGGTAATACTGTACATGGTTTAGGCAGCTGGCAACCGAGTCTTTCAGCAGATGACCTTTCAGCCGACCAAGTTCAACCGCCCGTGACACAACACTGAGGTATTACTAGCTCTGTGGGCTGACACTTTAATGTTAGCAAAACACCATCTCGTCACACCTTCAGTTTTACAGAACCCTACGCGTAAATGCTTTTTTTTTTGCCCCCCAATGACTGGACAGTTCCTTGTACGTTTGCTATGGTTTTACAAAAGGGAACGGGCCTGTTGGCTCAGAAATGCCTGGGCATTTCACACTGTTCACAGCGATTTAAGGCCGGATGATTTAAAAAAGTACAGGCAGTACAACTCCACTGAGCTCCCTCATCTTCATCTGTGTCTGGAACAGTCTTTGGTGTTTTCACAATGGACCTCTGATCTGTGACATGAAAGAGATAAGGTAAGCAGTTACCAACCAAGAAGAGCATGGAAAGAATTCTGAGATGATTTCCCCCCTCCCACCCCCAGTGACTGAGAACTCTCTCGTTCCCCTGAGAACAGCACAGTTATTACAAGGGAGAGAGGCAGCTTTTTACCACCCCCTTGACTACAGCTTGATTGTAAGTCAGCCAAATGGCACAAGGTGAAACTATAAAAAGCAAGTTTCCCATCCCTTCACTCTGCTCTCTTCCCTTCTGGTCTCAGTTCAAAGCTGTTGCATGAGATAAAGTCTAGAAATTAATCAGCACAGGAAACATGCACAAGGTTTAGAAGTCTGAAGTCCAAGGAGCAGTCTAAAGTTCATTATAATAAGTAAGTGCTCTGTAACCTTTCGACCCCAGGATGAGCATCAGCAGTCCTTCCTCAGACCAGACAGGCGGTCAGACACGCTCAAGCACACCCCAGTGCCTAGCTCTGTCACACTACACAGTCATCCTCACACGTGTACGAGGGCATCTTTTTGCATGATGTGTCAGACAACAGCCTTCAACCATTTTAAATGAGAAAAGACGCAGAGATGACAAAGATGAAAAGAGAGGAGTGACTTCTGAAGCTAAGGGTCCCCGGTTTAGGCAACTGCAAGTCTGTTAGCCAATTAATTTCACCTGGAGAACATCTCATTAGCCACTAGCCTACTGCAACGCGTGCAGAACAGTAGTGACAGCTTCAGAGGTACAATGCTGCTGATCACGACAGCAAAAGAACCATTCTTCATTCTTTCGTGAACAGTGGTAGCTCTGGTTTAAGTCACAGCCTACATCATCATTAAAATGAAACTTAGAATGAACTGAAAATCAAAGTTAATGAAGGACCAAGATACAGTAGTGATTTTTTTTAAAAGAGAAAGTAAGAGAAAGGATGGGATGGACTTCAGAGGTTTGTAAACCAGACAGGGTTAACTTTGCATTTGGCTGTACCAAATCATTAAACACTTAAATTGATGAGTTCCGAGAAGATGAGTTAATGCAATTGTTAACAGCTAGTCACAGAAAATTAAAATTAATTTTCTTCTTTGATAGGTTAGATTTTATTTACTGCAAAGGGAACTACGTAACTGACAGAACTCCTGATAAATTCTTCATGGCTCAACCATAAAAACGTGTCTAATAGGACTGTGCATGGGTTTAACTTTACTCAGTGTTTTCACTAACAGCTTGAAAAATGAAGCATTAAAAAACCCCTCTTACAAAGCATGAACAAGAGTACCAGTTTGGAGGAGTTACAAACACCCTGGAAAGCGGACTGCAAAGAAATGTTAGTGAATTATCTATATAATCTGGAGGTCTGCCTATCGGCCACAGCATGATGCTGTTGCAAATCATTTTTCTCTGGTTTACGTAACACAAGGTAGTGATTCCATTCTGACATCCCATTAGCGTAAAACCAAAAAATTCATGTGCGAAACGATGACAAGCAGAATGTTCCAGACTGACCAGTGAATTCAGCAACACTGACAGCCCTGTTGTGCAGCATTCTGCTCCCCTTCAACTACCCACAGCTATGCTTAACAAGTCAGAGGGGACTTGTATGTGAATTGTTACTGCAAACTGTACAGTGGCCAGGAAGCCCAGTCAGGGTAACCAAAGTCAGTTATTGTAACGCGTAAATAAATCCACTCTTCTTCAAGGACAGTGATGAAGTCATCTAAGTGAGTTTCACTCATCCTTAAACAATTATCTCATGCTAATTAAAAAAAAAAGGATGCTTCTATTTACTTAAACTACCCCCCAACATACTACCCATCTTTACACATACCCCACTGAATATACGCCTCTTCCCTGAACGTATGAACAGAGAGGAGACCAGCAAACAGAAGCATCTTTACTGCCAATATAAATAAAATGCAAAGTTTGTATGCTTTTGAGGTTATCTATTTCATAATCAGCATTTAAACTCGATTCACAGAATAGAAACTTGATGCAAACCAGGTGTTAGTATTAAATCCAAATTTTACCAGTACAGTACCTTTGGGTTTTGGTGGCACCGGACCAAGAAATCCAATATTATCATAAAAATTATGAATAGCGCTGGGATTAAAATGTGGTCCTAAAAATAAAACAGAAGAAAACACAGCAGTTTATTTTTAAAACTTGGGTAGCAGAGCATATCAGGGCTTTTTGGGCAGTAATTCTGAAACAGTACTATTATTCATTTATCATGTTTTACATAAAGGTGTCAATATAAAACCGAGTGAGCTATTAGTGATGTCAACAAGACACTTAAATGTTTGAGTGGTGGAAAAAAACATGCATTAACAGCATTCTGTTAGTAAATTTTACCTGAGACTTTTTCTGAACTGTAACAGTACTGAAAGAGATGTGCTAACTGCTATGCAGTACATGTGCTTAGATTTAATACTCAGAGGAACTCCTAACTCTGATTTACTGTAACAAACCAATATAAAAGTCACATGCAGTTTCAATGTTCTGCTTTCCGTCGAGTTTTTAGTGGAGCATCACCTCCAGTATACCTGTTTACTTTCTCCTTATCTGCAGGTACACTGTCTGAAGGAGAACTTGCACAGCTCATAACTGAACTAACAGCTCGCTGCTGCTGGAAGTGGAAAGCATTATGTCCCCTCCCTCTCATTATCTCAGTTCTCCATTCCCATGCCTCTCCCTCGCATCAGCCACAGCAAGCTTTTCCAGCGATGCAATGTTTTGTTGCTTGGCTAGTGAGCAGAATCAGCTCCGCAAAGGGTCTAAAGCGCTAATACAGAGCCAGAGCACAGTAAGTGGTGAGAGAGGAAAGCAGGAATAGAGAGGGACCTCCTGTTGGCAGCTCTTGAATTGGCTCAGCTGTCTCCTAATTTCACCCTCATGACCAAAGGCTGTGTCTCCGCAGCCAAGGAAAGTGGAAGGAGGAGAGCACACTGGAACTTACAACTGCCCTTTGTATTTGCTAACTTGAGAGGCTGAATACAAGACAGAAGACACGGAAGATGAGAGATACGGACACATACGTACGGCTGTATCATTAAGAAAACTTATTCTCCCTCTGCTTTGACACTCAAACAACCAGATTCCCCCCTTCCCTCCTCCCTCTCCCGCCCCCAGCATTTATTAAATAAATGGCATCACAAGTTTCTCTCTTCTGAGCCAAGTATGAGACAGGAATGACCGTGGGATTAGGAAAATCACGAAGCCAAGAAAAACAACAGGCTTACAAGACAATTACTTCCATGGTTTCACTCCAACTAATGTGATTTTGCAAAGAGCGTGTATACCCATCATTATAACAGATGCTTTTGATACATGCAGAGGGTGAAGGAGAAAGGGAAAAAACCAAAATCAACATTTACAATTGCTGATATACTAAGACATACTGTACCTCTTGCTTGAAAAAGATCAATCTCTTTGGTTAGGCAATCTATGTCTATCTGCAGCTGTCTGTTACAACTTCTTAACTGTTGCATTTCTTCCAGCTGAAAAAATAAATCTGCCTGTTAGACTAAATTTTCCCGTTTTATTATCAGTTATCATTCAGACATAGGTAGACAGTATTTACTTGTTCCAGAAGTGAAGATAAAAAAATCTTCCCTTATAATGACCTTTCTTTTAATCCAAGCATAATCTTAAAACACTTTTGGACCGACTGAATTCCTCTCTCACCAGCCTTCAGAGCTGACTGCGCAACTCCAGACTGTGGTCAGGACGCAGCCAACGGTCCACCAGATCTCCTGGCACTGAAAACTGGTGCATTTATCAGTTCCTTTGAGATCTGTGTATGCGTGAAGACCAAAAAAAAATTCTGGATGGAAAGCAGTGTGAGTATTCACTTGCAGTGTGAAACCCTGAGGTGATCATGCCTTTAAGAACACATGGAAGGAACCAGATCAAACCTCTTGTGACTCTCTAACAGCAACACTTCACAAAGCAATTAGTGAACTGAAAGGTTGTGGTTAAATAATGCATATTTAGTCTTTAAACTACACTGTTTACCGGTTTAATTCTAGCTATCCTGCCTGTCACTAGGATACTGTCAATATACGAGCACCTTTAATTTATTCTGACAGACCACCAACTCGTGGTTTAGGTTTATAGCCTACAGACATTTCAACTTACTGATGGAATTTGGGAAACAGAATTCGATCTTTTCAGGCGCCTTCGTGTTAGATTATTCTCCATTTCATTGACCTCTGATTTTAGTTTATCCAACTTTTTCTTTTGAATCTCAAGTTCGCGTTGAAGTCGCTCCATCCTGGCCTTCTGGTGTACAAGTAAAGCTGCAATACATAAAGTCCCATTTTATCTACTTTATTATCCTTCACATGACAACATCAGATAAAGATGAAAGTTAGTATTCTTTTGGGAAAGTACAGCCAAAAACACTGCTACAGATTGCTTTTCCATTCTCCTCAGAAGAAAATCTCTGCCATAAGACAAAGTGTTGCATTCTTGGGAACAGCATAAATCAATTACAGACAAGAAGCAAATACGAGAGAGTCATACAGCATAACAGATGACCATCCAAAATTTAGCTGTAATCTGTAAAAATCATTTTCAAGAACCCAACCAATCTACAAGAATGACTACCAGAAACCAACAACAAACGTATCCTTGCATCGGATTCAGCCTAACCATTGTAAAACGGGTAGCATGAAGAGGATTTGAGAGCGAGAGCTCCAATACAGAGCGCTATATAAGCTAGGTAAGTATCAAGATTGACTTTAATTGCTATTTGGGTGGGAACATAATCCGGTCTTCTTGTCACAGCAGGAGACACCAAATGAAACTAAACCAGAAGTGTAGTACATTCATTGTACTGCAAACAATACCTCTGGCAAGCACCAGCTGTATTCATCACAGAGGATGGACTATATGCCATTTTATCCCTAACCTATGGCGCAGAGCTGTTAGCTCCGCTTCTGATTTCTAGCGCTGCTTAGTCGTAAAGAAAATAGCACGAGGTGACCTAAATAAGAAATGATGAAGTTAGCATTTAAACCACAGCTTTTTAAAGCTATAAGGAACATAAGTAGCAGAAGAGGCAATCAAATCCATACAATTTAAATAGTTTTTTCATTAGAGGTAGGTATACTATTAAGTATCACTGCATGAGCAGGTAACACTGCTCAAGGCAATAATCACCTTCTATAAAAATGAAAAAGCATTTTATTTAATAAACCCAACAATCATTTCAACTTCTGCACAGCCACTCATCCATCCATTAAATTACTAATTCATATAAACTGGGATCAGTTTCACAGACTACGGATATATTTACAGCACTGTAGAAATTATAAAAAAGTAGCAATAACAAGGTATTTTTAAGTAAGATGGAAATTTGCCTCATTTAAGCAAAACTCTAGCTGGAACATGATGTTTAATTCACTGCTATTTCTTCATGTACCAAAGTACCAGAAGCACTCCGTTTTGGTCAGTTAGGTTTCCTGAGCTGTAGCAGTGGAAAAAATAGCACAAATGGATGCAACTTTCCACATCTTCAGCAAGCAGATCTGTCCTCTGCTGCAATTCCTGCCTGTTCATTCATTCACACATCATTTTTTCTTCCAGAGGTTCTTCAAAAGGAGGAACCATGCCCAACTATTTTTGTACAGCGTTGCAGAACTGCAAGGCTCACTGAGACTCTGCCTGGGCTTCTGAGTCACATGCTCAAGAGATACCAAAATGACAAAGCTGCTTGAGCTCCTGCTTGGTTTTGTTCAATTTAACAATGTTTGATTCAACAGGCAACTTTTATTTGGGGTAGCCACTAGTCACGCTGTGAGCTGCAGCTATAAAAATAGAGTAACTGGAACCACAAGATGAAGAATTTGTTGAAGATTTGGAATCATCAGGTAGGTAGTCTCAAAAGACAGCCTCCCGCTCTCTGTTGAAAAGCCTTTTAGAGTCAACTGAAGGAACTTTTTCCCATTTACAGACTCCAGGAGTTACAAACATAGCTGCAACTGTAAAGAAAGGAAGTCAAAGAATACTTTGCCTCTACTCCTGCAGGGAGAGTACAAGCCCTTTTTCCTTCCACATTTAGATAGCCCCTTCTGTTTCAATGGCCTTGGTATTACTGCTGAGGCAACTCCTTGAAGCCCAGGTCATTGGTACTTGACCTGCAGCACCACAGCTGTACTCTACTGACCAGACTCAACTCTTCAGAGCTGGGAATCCATGGATGCACGCTGTTGGTGAGCAGCCAGCATGCCGGAAGCAGGGTAAGCGAGGAAGAGTGCCATCACAGTATCTCCGGGCACAGCACAGACTCAGGAGTACGACTGCATCTTTGGAGGTCTTAGCCCTGCCCTCTTTTCTTTTTACACTGCTCTTGTAAAGGGAGAAAACCCACAACTTCTCATTTCCATGTTCTGCCACTTCTGAGGTTTAGAAGTTAAGCTGTCATTATGGAACTGCACAGGGAGTGGAAGGCACTGATGGATGCCTACGGCACTGTTCCATGCTCTTCACTGTCACATCCAGATGTGATCCAGTTTATTCTCCTAGCAACTCTGCGACTACGTTACCATTTTACAATTTCAAACCTCAACAGATTTTGAACACACTCATTACAAAATTCCCATCACAATTAAAGAATAATCACCATTTGATACTGCTATGCTAAACTTCTATTAAAAATAATTTGGATAAGGGACTGGCAAGACATTGGATTAGGTGGGGGCATTCCCACAGAATGCAGTAATTTTGCTTAAACAGCAATTTGGCAGCTGAAGGGAAAAAACAGCATGGGGAAGACAAACACCCCCCCACCCCATATCCCACTGCAGCATTTATTAAGGGAAAATAGCAATTCAAGTATTCAGCTCCCTCTAGTGTTGCTTAGAGCAACTGAAAGCGTTAAGGAAAAAGTGCAGTGCATCTCTGAATTGAAGGCAATTCAGCTACCAGATCTAGTTTACACTGTCCATGAGGAGATGCTTAAGAGTCTTTTGGCTAAGCCCCTGCTTCTTGCAGGAAGGGGATTCACCTATGAAGGCAACACGGGCACACCCGAGTTTACTCTACACCGACTAACCTGGAGTACAAGCCAGACCGCCTCAGGTTTGCCCTTGTTTATTCAGAGATCCTTAAGAAGCAGCTATTTTCTGCCATCATCCTAGCAAAAGGATGACAAAGAGGACAAAGACTGCCTCCTTGACTCAGTATCGTATCATAACCAGAACAGATTTCACATGCAACTTCTAAATTATGTGCAAACAGGGTAATGTGCACATTCCATTTCTTCGACTTCTGCATGTTCACGTTGAGCAGGTTGGCAAGAACAGCACACTTCAATGCTCTGGCAGATGCCACTGTTTCCTTTGATATTCCGAGTGCACATTTTCCACAAAAGGGTTGTAAATCATTATAATTACAGGGAGCATGAAAGCCTGGAGGACCAAGATTACTTGCCTAAAGACCTACTCAAACAGGTACTAAATATACTGGTAAATGTGAACACATATGCACGATTGTTTTCTCAAAACCTATGAATTTTAAACAATTACTTTTTAGCAGGCCTTCTGTTATCATGTTTCTAAGAAAAAAGCTAATCTAGGTACACAAGGATTTCATTCTGTTCTACAGACCTATGAACTTCCAAAATCTCTTTGTTTGCCAAATATAGAGGAAATGGGAATTCTGGCAGTGCAATCAGCCTGTGGCAGCAGGTTCGTGAAATGCTCAGGACATATTCATGTTTGTGCACATTTTCAAAATCTACACAAAATTCAGTCCTTTAAAATGCTATTTCAACAGTTCACATCAAATTTTTTTTCTTCTCCCTTCCCTTCCCAATACTCTTTTCAGTTTTTAAAAAGAGCATCACTCAAGCAGGGTCTGATATACAAAGCCAAATATGAGGCTACATTTTTTTCTGAAATCACATGATGTGATGGGCTTAAGGCCTCCTGGAACACAGACGCAGCTGCATCTCACTCAAGTCTTTTTTTAAACATCTGCCAGGACTGGTTAGCATTTTAAGAGATTTGTTTCCTGCGGGTCTTTTTCTTTTTGAAAGTTTAAAAAAAGCTCCAAGAAACAAAAGCGAGAACTGTGCAAAGTGTCAAGCCACAAAGCTACTTGATCCATTAACATATTTCATTGCTAACTAAACATACATTCACATACATACCTATAAGTTGGTACCAATGATTGACCATGCATACTGGCCTCTCCTCAAGTTAAAGAAAACAATATGAAAGTCAGATGGTCAAAAGTCAAGCAGTATTGAACTAAGGTACATAAGCTGCCTAGTACGAAAACATCAATTTAAAAATTTCATTATACAATTACGTATTTTCTTGATATGATGCCTGCTCACTATACAGATGGAAGGCTATACACAGAATGAGCGACTACTAAGTAATTGTTTAGCCTCCCCCTATTCAACATAAGGCGGCATGCATACTGACTCTACATAAACATGTGAGGACAGAATTTTCCATTTCTAACAGGATTTAGCTGTTTGTTGTCCATAAGACTTTATACTACAGTAAATTACATACTGAAATCTCAGTTATAATAATAAATAATAAAACTAATCATATTATAAACTGAAATCTCTGCTAAATAATGGGAACTGATACTAAATAGATTAGCACAAAAATACATCTTCTTTTGGCCATCCTTTTGGGTGTGCAACTAGCTTTTCTTTTCTCACAGCACTATTAATTCTGACAGTTGTGGATGAGCACTCTCAACATTTCCACAAGCAAGTCCACAGTATCTCAAACTGGAATCCCAGAAAAGGGGAAATAAAAGTGAGTTTCTTAGCATCACAAAGTCAGTGGTGGAGACAAAACCCAGCATTCCAGGTAACAGTCATTACCTTGACAACACTCATTTTATCTGAGCAGTACCCTACTACTTCTCACATCGTATAACCTCTGGTTCTGGCAGCAGACACGACAGATCTGTGGCAGCCTTCTACTCCCCACTGCGTCTTACTGCAGAGAACAGCAGAGGAAAACAGGG
>NW_010243519.1:0-23759 GCF_000690775.1 Eurypyga helias | reverse complement strand
AAGAGTGGAGTGCCTACACACACCATAACTGAAGCAGAGCTTCTCAGGTGGCAGGCAGCAGCACTTGCAGATAGGTCCAACACACGTCCTATTCTCCTGGGTTGGACCATGAATACGACTGTGTTTCACTGAACAAAGTGAAGGAAATCTCCCCTGACACCAAAGCAACTCCACCTTCTACATTCCTTCTACCCTAAGCCAGTTTCAGTTCTCCCTGCCAAGATAAGGAGCATTCTGGGAGGAAACGGAAACGCTGATGAAAATACATTTTTCTCTAATCATGGCCAGAGAAACTACTCATCTGTTCTGGCTAAAATTACAGTGAGACAAGCACCTAGCATGGAAGGGTTGGTGGTGGTTTTTTTTTTTTTTTTTGCAGTCTGGCTAAATTATAAGCAGCTTAGAACACAGCCTCACAATGGAAAGCATCAAGGAACTCAAATCACTTTTACTATGCAACAGAAAAAACCCCACCCTCTATGTAAAAGATTAAAGTTTAAAAGCAATAATTAGGACTTTCAGATATCAAGATCATACAAGTAAGTCTATCATACACTTCTCAAATTTCCAGTGATTAAATAACATTTTAAAAACACTGCACTTGTTGCAGCAGAAATGGAATGCCACATGCCAGAAATCCCAAACACTTCTGAATGTAGAAAACTTCCAGAGCATGAATGTACTTTATATGAACTTGTGAAGGGGACAGAAGGATGGCGTTTCCCTAAGGCCATGACAAAGACCTAAGCTGCACCAGCCCGTATCACACATCTACGCTTCACCTAAAAACTGCATCTATGTCTTGGCTTCAGGAACAACTGGGCTCCACAGCAGGTATGGGCCAGTCAACACATCTGAACTCTAGGCTGCAGAGCAGAAGTGGGCATTGCAGGCTTGCCTCAGCTTGATAAACTGGGTGCCAATACCCGCACAGCCTGTGGAGACTACGCAGGAAGTCAGGTTACAGTAGCCAGCGCTACTAGAGGCACCAGAGGTTAAGAGCAAGACCTGGCAGTCAATCCCATCGGAAAGGCAGAAAAGGAGAAAGGGACATCCTTCCCCAACGAGGACCTGAAATACACAACGCCTGGGAAGGAAGATCATGACTGAGAAGGGTATTCAGAGCCTAAGGACAAGATTTGGACTGCTTAATTTCTGGGTATCTAAAGTCTTCTAGGACTAAAACAGGCAGCCAAGTCTCCCTTCAGAGTAAAGAAAGGGAATACCACTTTTGGAGGACAATTTGTTTTGCTTATCTGCAGAAGAAATGGAAGTTCTGCAGCTCTTTAACTCTTCACTGACTGCGAAAGGCAGTCCAGCATGATTAGTTTTTTGGTTTTGACACCTAACCCTTAGACGCTTGAATTAGGATGAATTATTCTAAGATATAATTACACCCAGAAGTAGTGCACAAGCTATAATCAGTCTTTGAATTACTTCATTACTATAGTACTCTGGATGCAGACCAGGCTTCCAGTGTCCTGATCACTGTTCTTCCACAAAACAGAGTGACTAAATTAACCTAAAGAGAATGTTCAGACTACTTATGGAACAAGCCAGTTTTGCTATGCCCAACTGTTTGCTAAGTCCAAAGAGGACCAATGAGGTCAAAGAGAAATTATTTTGACAACCTATCCTGAATACTGCTTAACTATCCTAAGGCTCATTAGACGTCTTTATACAAAAAGTCCACAAGGGGGTTAATAAACCATCAAGCTGGTAATAAAAGTATGCAAAACCATGGAAAAAGTACAAAAAAATTAGCAGGTTGGGTTGCCATATCTAATATTTTAAGTTTTACCCACCCATTACACCACTGATCCTTAAAAATAGTTTTCTTTGGTGTGGGATTCCTTTTTACATTTCATAACAGGAGTGTTAAGACTTCAAGCATTTTATTGTCAGGCAAACATTAGGAAACATGGAGGCCAACACTTCGTCCCACTAATTGCTTTTGAAGTCTGCTTTTCTTCCTTCTTAATAAGACTAGCAAAAAGGACAAATGCAAACTTTATCCAGTGGAAACAGTATGTCGACTGATTCAGGAATCTGCTGGTAGACTTGTAACTTCAAATCATTAGGACAAACTGAACAAGCTTAGATGTTTCTTTTAGAACAACATAAAAATTTAAGACACTATGACTCCACTTCATTAAACAGATAATGTATCTACTTAAGACAAACAAACATTATCTCCAAGTATTCAGTTACATGTTTCCACCATAAAAAGAAATCTATGGTTTGCTTACAAAGCTTTTTCATTTATTTAGGAAATACTCATGAATGCTAAAGTCAAAGATACTGCATTAACATGACAAAAGTTCAGCAACTGTTTCCTGTCCCGTAATCTACACACTGAAAAGACAACCTGGTTGCAATCTCTACTATTTATATGAAGAATATTACCTTGCGTGTAGGCAGCATCATCAGATCCCATACTCAATTTCCGTGCATCACTGATCCTATCCACATGTGCTAAAACAGGGTCAGTAAGATGCTGGATACCCTCTGGTTCAACATAGTGATCAGGAAGGTTTAGAAGGTTTGTAGGTTCAAAGGTTGGGGACACTACCCCCGGGGAAACTGCAGGGGGCTTATTTGGAGAAACTGTAATTTTAAAAGTATATTTTGTGTTAGGCTGCGTAACCACCACTCGGGGAGAGGTTGCAGTGGTGCTGTTGCCCACTGCTCGACTCTTGGGTGGATGGTGATGAATAAATGCAGGACCCATGCTTACTTGACCAGACATATTCCTAGAAGCGGCAGATACTCCAGGATTTGTCGATATGAAAAGCGTGGGCTGGTTCCGCACAACTTGATCATCTCCTGTTGTGGCATTTGCTGAAATGTAGACCTTGGGCTGACCGCGTGTGATCACTTCATCGGTATTTGGAGGACTGGCCGATATGTAAACAGTGGGCTGACTTCTACTTAATGTCTGGCTGTTGAGGGAAGAGGGAGTAGTGGAGGTGCGAGGGCCAGTTGAACGCAACTTAGATGAACTGTTTCTTTGTGGTGGTTCAAGTTTGATTTCAATTTGGTTTTTGCGAGGTCCTGTGGATATATTCTGAATGTTGTATTGGCTGTGAGCAGAGGACTGTGAGCTACCAGATGAATGAATCATAGGTGCTTGTGGAGTTGTAGGAGAACTGATAGGCATATAGACATGAGAAGTCTGGTGGCCTTGCTGATTTGGCTGCGTTGAGTGTTGTGATGAGGTATGTGGCGTAGTACTGGATGTAGGAAGGGTAGTCCAGGGACTTGGCTGTGAAGGCTGGTAGGCTTGCTGAAGGTGCATGGGATTGAACTGAGATGCCCAGCCTGCCTGCTGCTGTGTCTGTCGAGCGGTACCACTAGGAGCTGTGATGTAAGGCCTAATATAGATAGAATTTCCCTGTGGACTGTTAAGTACAGGAGGAGGTACACCATGTATGTGCAAAGATGTAGGGGTATTGCGACCAGGCTGAATATTTGGGGCTAAAGTTACCATAATGGGGTTGAATCTGGGGGTTTGTTGAGACAAGTTAGATACTCCTTTGCTGCCCAGGTGAAATCCAAGATGCTGCCCTGGATTAGAAGTACTAACTGTATTAGCCATCCCAAAGACATTAAATCCTTGTGGAACCTGCGCAGGTGCCGTCTGTGGTTCCTGCTAAAACAGTTCATTGTTGGACTGACTGGTTTGAAGGTGTCCATCACTAACGCTGTGAGCTAGAGTCCTACTTCCATTCATTCTACTTCCTTCTCTTCCATGATGATACACGTTCTGAGACTGCAAATCCAAATTAAGAGATGTCATGTGATTTCGTAGTCCAGGAATCCCAGAATCATCCGAAAAACTTAGGTCTCCTTCACCGTAGAGATACTTGGTGCTCTCCTGAGAGAGAACTGCACAACAGGCATCCAAATTATTGTTATTCTATAAAAGACAGATGAAAGTTTGACATTACTGATAAAATACCATCACAGCTAGATATATATTTATGCATCCAATTATCATACAAAAATTAACAATGTCGCATCAAACAGAAAGCTTTAGGTGGTTGGCTAGCATAGCTGCCACACATGCACCAGGGGCTTGCATGTGAAGCTTACTACGTTGAGAACAGCGACTCAGTCACTGGCCCCAAAGGTGGAGGTCTGAGCTGCTGCTGAAGCAACGGCAGGGAGATCTTGGACACTGACAAGCTGACACCACAGTACGACAGACCTTGGGCGAATACTTTCGCTATTCCTTCTCAATTTCAGAACAGTCTTCAGCAATGACTCAAGTCTCTGGCTTGAGAGGGAAAATGGCAGAAGGCATGGATTCACAGCACCTGCATATTACTGGTTAACAACTTACAAAAATCAAAATACGTGCTTGATTAAAATGTTTCCCCACACACTTGAATACCAGTTATGCGCTACCTCTGCTGAAAATGGAAAGTGAATCTTATGCAGAGAAAAAACATGCCGACCCAAGGCATTGTACATTACTTCAGGAGAAATGTAAAAATATAGTTCATACAAATATAGCAGGATTACTCTTTTCCAACATGAAACTACTAATGGAAAACCCAGGGGACATTTGTATTTTTATTTTAAACCACTGCTTGCAAAGCTTTTAAATACTTACATTTCTACCAAGTTGCTTTATAAAACCTGTAATAGGATGACTTAGAACAAAAACCACAAGCTAGCTAATTTGCTTTTTAAGAACATTTCAGAAGCAAACTGCTAATCCTTCTTCTCTTTTTCGTAATACTGTACTCAAATCTTTCCAATTTAGTTTCCTACATAAGGATTTTCAGAAGAGTGATCGTGCATCAGTGGCACAATTTCTTAATATTGCACCCTGTCCGTATCACTTTTCTTACCAAACTCCTCCCCCACCCCCAAAAAATCAAGTTTAATACATTCAGCCAGAAGAGCACCTGTTGAGGCCCAGATATTATTAAACCTAAATAGGTGTCAAATTCATCCACCACACAGAAACAGTTACTAGAAAGAATGCATATGACCAAGGAAAAAAATATGCCAAGTAGTAACATTATCAGTTAGTTTGAGTAACACAAGGTATGATTCATGCTACATGCTCTGTACCAAGTTATTTTTGTTAAACTAGCAGACAGTAGTCAACCAGAATGAGAGGTCAAAGTGTTGTGCAGACATAGCAAGACTGTCTCTACCTTAAAGATTAAAAAAATAAAAACCAAGGGGAAAAAAAAAAGAAAAAAGGAAAAAGGACAGGCATAACTGAAGTGGGAAAGGAAGGACAAGGTCAAACTCCACCCCCAAAACCAAAACTATGTGTTCATACAGGCCAGATGCAGTTCTGAATTAAAAAAAACAACCAACAAAACCAAAAAACACCAAACAACAGAAAAAAACCTAGCCACAAAGCCTTCTAAAAATCACGGGATTCCCTACGGGCTATCTAGCTAGCCAGCTGCATATGAGGATTGTTGCAGAAAAGTCTTGAGAGATGAAAATGGGTCAAATTGATGGTATGCATATTGGGCCTAGTTTGGAATAAGCATCAGAGGACAAAGTGATCAAATGAAGTTAGTAGTGAAGAAGGTATCACACATGGACAGAACACAGTGGGTAAGAAAAGGTAAGAAAAATAGCCTTGTATCTGTTGCAAAGAAGAAAAGGGAGCCAGAAAAGGCAAAAAGATAGGATGCCACAAAAAAACAAGCTAGAAAGATCTTAAAAGAGATTTTGCATGAACTTAAGTGAATTAAAATTATTAACAGAAAGGCCAAAAATACCAAACCAAAAAGGAACAGGCCAAGCTCGCAAGGCCCTTACATTCAGCTTGAATGCATTTCTTTGGACAATTTTTTTTTTCCTTTTTTAAGACTGCATCCAATCAGTTCCAAAATTTCAGTGACATCAATGAGCAAATTGGAGAACTCAAAGGGGAAACGGGGGCACATGGAACCCCTGGCATCTTCTGGCTGGCAGAGGCAGAGTTTCAACCGCTTCTAGCTCTTTATAGATCACAGAACCGGTTGATGGCAGAACCGAGCATATTCCAGCAAAACAATACCCCTCATCTTAGCTCTGCCCATGTCCCAATTGAGATTAAAATGTTGGCACCCTGAAAGAGAAAAAAAAAAAAAGAAAGAATAAGAATGTTGGAGGGAAACAGGGAAACAAGGAGAGGACGTAGACTTGAGGAGCAGGTAGTTACAGAATGCTCCAGACAAAAAAGAACAAAAGGGGATAACGCCCACAGACTGGGGACATTGCAGTGACTCCTTTAAATGAGAAGGGGAGAGCTGAATGCAGGAGGCATGTTGGAAAGAATGGAGAGATGCAAAACTTTTCAGTAACATTCAGTGCTGTCAGCCCAAGAAAGCTATAAAACTTTTCACTCCCCAGGTTACACAGGTTTAAATTTCATCCTATTAGATTTTTGGTGGACCTCTGATTTTAGTATACTAGATATCGTTTACATATTTCAACAGTGGGCTGTTCACCTCAAGACATTTGCATACTGTTTATCCTTAAGTCAGTCATTATAAGCTTATAATGCTAAAAACCTTCCTTTAAAAACAAGCTGAAAGCATTTGGCCAAAAAAATTCCAAGTGGAGGAGACTGAAGTATCTGTATCATTTTCATGCACAACTCACAAGTGAGCTGAAGAAACATTTCTTGTTATAAAAGCCTTTTGTCAATATGATTATAAACTGCCTAACTGCTTAAACTCTTTCAGTTCTCTCCTGGGGTATCATATACTTCCCGATTTAAGAACAGCTTCACCCCTATAGATGAGGCTTGCACATCACGTATTGTGCGGGTGGGGTGAATGCACCATCTCTTAGAGCCAATAACATCCTTAAGTGCTTATCTCTGAACTGCAGTTACTGCGTTTATCAGAAATTCCTTCCACTATGCTCAGGTACAAGAAGGCTGAACACAGGATTCAGACGTTGTTCCATCGGTATTGCAAACACATGCAAAAGTACTCTCAAATTCTGCTTTCCA
Source organism: Eurypyga helias (assembly GCF_000690775.1). Classification (NCBI taxonomy): domain Eukaryota; kingdom Metazoa; phylum Chordata; class Aves; order Eurypygiformes; family Eurypygidae; genus Eurypyga; species Eurypyga helias. The sequence goes on along the minus strand of NW_010243519.1, from coordinate 16,780 downwards.
ATCTTTACCACTAGTCCAAGTACAAAATTTGCTGGTTTAAAGAGGTCATGTTAGGGTTCTTTTAACAAACCCACTCCCTGTCCCCAAATCCCACTATCTCAGAGAAGCAGCATAACTAGTGGCTGAGTGATAACCAGAGTTTATGAAATTTCAAAGAACCACACGATAGAATTCTGTTGGGGAGTCTTAGTAGCTCTCAGCTAACAACAAAAAAGGTACCTTTCTAGTGTAATGAATTAGTGTAATACTGCACATATGGAACATTAATTACCCTACAGAATTTTTGAAAAATCCTCTTAAGAAATCTGACCTAAAATACTCTCTCAAAATCATACAATCACAGAATGGTTAGGGTTGGAAGGGACCTTAAAGACCATCTAGTTCCAACCCCCCTGCCATGGGCAGGGACACCTTCCACTAGACCAGGTTGCTCAAAGCCTCATCCAGCCTGGCCTTGAACACTTCCAGGGATGGGGCATCTACAGCTCCTCTGGGCAAAAATCTAAACCCTTATCTCTGTCAAAGTATGGGATGTACGGCATTTTTCCCTCACAGTTATAAGGCTGCTTTTTATCAATAAAAAATCTCCACTGTATCCAATGTTATGAGGATGAGTCTCCCAAGAGCCAAGCACTGAGCTTTTAAATTTATCAAGAATTACATTCAAAAGGTGATTACAGAAGCATTCACTCTGTCAAGTCCATTGACCTTGCTCAACAAGCAGTTCTCGTGTTTGAGGAGCAAAACTGTACTTGCAGTGTAAGAATTAGATTAGTCCTACAGAGAACTAATATAGGAGTGGTGGTGCACAATCCTGAGAACAAATACAGGCAATTTATAGTATGGTTCAGTTTCCTCCTCAACTAAATAATTAGAGAGAAAGGGTTGAGGAAAGCTTGAAACCTCCTGAGCCCTGAGCAGAATTTTGCCCTCTTGTAAATCAAAACCAGTTCTCCCAAAGAACTGCACTTATCCCAGCACGATAGTCTTGAAAATATGAACATTAAATTGGCAGAGTCACACTTCTACTCCCATCAGTACAAACACTGTGTTTGGATGTGTGTGACTACATACATACATACATGAGTACACACATCTATGTATTTTATAAGTAAAATACATATAAAAAGCAAGACAAACAAATATGATATAAAAGAATGTTGAATCATAATCATAGATGTCCTGCCCATAGTCCAGAGACAGCTAGCTTCTGGGTATGCATGACATCTTTTTTCCAATCAACTTGTGTAAACTGATGATCAGTATGAAAGTTCAGACAATCCTCTTATTATCCAGAGTACTCCAAGGTTGAATACCTTAGATAATGAAAAAAATCCAATCAGTATGGATGCTTTGGGATCACTGGAACATGCAAAGCAAACGTATTCAGGCAACAGAGTTAAGTCTATCAGCATTTGTTAAATCTAGGCATTCAGGTGTCCCTCTGTCAGGGTTTGGATAGGGATATTAATTTATTTGCTGAAGTAACTAATGTGATATTATAGAACAGAAGTTGATACAAAATGTGGGCATAAGTCTTCTGATAGTGGCAGTACAGAAAACAGATAGCTGGAGGTAGAGGTTGATGATACAGTAGTCTATAGCCTTAGCACTAACTGCAGTGCCAGACCAAAATGCTTTGTTACTTCCAATCCCAACAGAAATCCATAGATTAGCATCATTGACCTCAAAGCTACAGTGAAACAAAGCCAGCCTGGCAGGTGAAGTACTGGGAAGAAGCACAACGGAACATCACACCCACTCAGGTCTAACATGGTGGATGCTAGGCTACATGAAAGGCTAGGCTACATGCTAGGCTACAACCAGTCCTGCCCAATTCAGGCTGACACAGAGCAAACATGGCTGTGCCTGTATTACACTCCTAGGCTCTCTACTGCAGAACATGAGATTTAAGGCCACCAGCACTGGTGCAGCAGGCCAAGGGAGCTGGGAGTGGAAAACAGTGGGGACAATCTGCATGCAGGCAAGGGCTCATTAATTCCCTCGCAGCTTCTGAACCTGTCCTGACCCTCAATGCCAACAAACAAACAAGAAAAGCTGCATTTTTAGCACTGCCTCAAATTGTCCCTTCTGGACTCAAGTTGGCTTTGCATCCCTCCTTTTGGACAGTTAGTTTGGCTCTTGAGATGGCCAAAAGGCATGAGCATACTGATTGGTGAGACTGTAGTCTCCATGCACACACTGATTTACAGGCTGGTTTACCTTGGGCCACGCCCAATTATACATGGAAAGAGAGAGGCCAATTTAACACTTAGCTTGTGGTGTGACAAAGAAATTGGCTGGGTGTATTTGTCTCGCTCAATAAGGAAAATAGAAAGAAAAAGTTCTGCTTTCAAAGGAGACACCCACACATAACGCTTAAAATACGCAGCGCTGCTTACTCGTAGTCATTAACAGAACACTGACCTGTAACATGCATCTGGATACAACACCTTCAGGTACCTCAGGAAACTTCTGTCGCAGGTCATGTAAAACCTGAATATCAATTTGCTGGCTTCCTTGGGCCATTCGTATATTGCCTGGTCAGGATTGTTTTTCAACAGGCGGTTTTAGGCCTTAGTAAGTGGAGTACTCATCTCTTCTGTCCCAGCATTTTCTGGAAGAGGAAGCAAAGCCTTAAGACATTGAAAGCTGGCACTTCTGATTTAACAAAAGCCAATGAAAACCAACCCCAAACCCCAAAAACTACATACATAAAACCCCAGTTATAGAATATAAGTCTGTATTTTATGTCAATGTTTTCCCACATGACATCTCTGGCTAACAATCTTTTACACAATTGTAAGCTTGAGTATTGCCCATTTACAGACATTTCCAATGAGTTTCTTTCTATCTTGGTTCTTTTATTGCCACCATAAAGAATATTAAGAATTAAAACCCCCTTGATCAAAATATTAAAATCCATGGTTTTAAGAACAGCATTTGTATGTATATAAAACACAAGCAAACAGGAAGAAGTCCACATCAAAAATAAGAGGACCGTGTTCATTCAGCTTCTGAGTGTAGTTACACTGTAACCTTTACCATTACTGTCATTGTTTACTATCAGGATATTGTGGCTAGAAGTTCAGTGTTTCTAAGTTTCAGGATTTACTAGCAATAGTCTACTTGCTTTTCACCCAAAATACTTAAGAAATATCCTGACATTATGACTAGAAGAAAATAACCCTATAACTACTCAGGTTTCTTCCACTAATTCTGCTTCTCCTTTGAAGGAAATCTTGTGGAGTTATGAAGATGGTATCACAATCACCAATCAACACTTTTGTATAAATTATCTGTCCTGGCCATGTGATAGCCATAGCTTGTAACAAGAGGAATTCCTACCAATTAGGTTTGGAAGAATGCACCTATTTGTTAAGCAATGGAATAGTATCTTCATCATATAAACTATTATTACAAATAAATGTGACCATATGGTTTATAAAAATCCAAAGCAGTAAACTTCAATGTTCATCTACCTCTTCAGCAAGCAAATCTTATTCAAGCATCCTTAACTACTTATTCATTTTCTCCTCTCCTTTTTACTCCCCCCGCCCCGTCTGTTTTTTGTGCGCCTCGTATTCAACATGTGCTGTTACTCCGTGCACTGACTCATGGCAACCTGCAGCAGAGAACTGCCTCCAGTACCACAAGGTACTTGTATGTGCTGCTCCCTAGATCCCACCAGCCCAAGTTCTTTCCCAACAGTCCCACTAAGAAGCTCACTTTAAGTGAGCCTACACGCTTATGCTTCTGTACTTCTATGCCCTAAAAGGGGACTAGTGGCAAGATAACTGTGGAGCATTAATCACAATTTTCTAGTACGTTAACACCATTTGTGATTCAAATGTCGTGTAGTGCAGTGCTCCAATTTCTCTTTAGAATGAAGACAGAAAAACTGCAAAGAATTGATAGGAAAGCACACAGCACACCATTTTCAGCAGAGATGACAAGCCCCATAAATGCCATCATTTTTGATACAACACAATACATACCTAATTAAAAATACAAGCAGGAACAGTCATTTTTGTTAGAACATTCAGAGATGTTCTGATGAAACGCAGATCACAATCCTACCTGCAGTTTTAGTGTATGTAACACAATATTCCACTACTGAAAACAGTGCCACAACTTCAAAACGCCTTAACATGACAAGTACCAGTGAAGACTTAGAACAGCACAGTCAGGTTATGGCATTCCTTCCCTGAATACACATTCTGTTTATCTGACTATGCAAGTTCAGCTTCCCTTCTCTTGGTGCACTTCATTAATGGAGCCAGAGCAGCCCAGCTCTTCAGGAGCTAGGAACTCTGCTTCCCTTCAGACCTGTATGATTAAAAAACCCAAACCTATCTGCAAAGAGGTGACTGGTATTGTCTTGGAAAGTAACAGGCAAGTAAGGATTTTGTGTAGGTCCTACAGAAGTAAATTAAAAAGTAATGAGCACACATTTAATGCTAATAGTCACACTATGATTACAGTTTAATTAGATACACACCTGCACTAATCTTCAACAAATTTACTTTGCATATACAAAGAATGCTATCTCAAAGGGATGGAGAAACACTGAAGACAACTGCTACCTAAGGAGCCTTGTGGCTGCTGCTATCAATACCCAAGATGACTCACTGAAATGTAGCACGGATATGCCTAAACAAGCTGTGGCCATACTCCAGAATGAAGTTGAGACATACCTAAGGGGCTTCAGAAACTGCAACACTGGACAAGAAGAGGATCAAAATATTTTGAAGAACTCAAGTTATACATCTGAAAAAAACATCCTGTTCAAGAGCCAACTGAAGCAGCAAATCTTGGTTGAGGGGGGAAAAAAATAATCACCTCGGCCAGAGAGAAACAAAAGTAAATACCTCATCTGAAATAAAAAGCAGTATTTTCTAGCAGAAGAAGCACAAGGCTATTACAAAGAAAAGCTACATTAAATATAACATTAATATGGCTACGATAAGGGATAAGAATTTAAAAAGTTGAAATAAAGTAATGAAACAGTCTTTAAGCACAAATTCAAGTACTAAGGAGATCCCTTCCCCTCCCATGCACTGGCTAGCCCAATACTGAGCATGTACATACACTGTTCAAACAATTCTACAGGCCATTTACATTTACTCAGGCTTAAAGCAAGCAATTCATAAAGGTTTGGGAACAGAGAATACTGTCCCTGAAGTCTTGGAACAGAGGGATGTTCACTATGTCAGAGCCAAGGGAAGAGCACCAGCTCCAGGCAGAGCAGGGAGCAGGCCCTGGAGCACAGGGCTCCCCTGGAAGCACATTCGGTAGCTCTCAGCCTGGATTAACAGGGACTGGAAACCCCGCTCCTAGTTGTTTAACACGCATGCCCTCAGACAGAAAACATGAGCCAGGGTGACACTGCACTGAAATCTTACATCCTTGAACTCTGAAAAAGTCAACTCCATGGCAGTGGTAGCACAATTTTAAAAGTGAAGAAATCCATGCCTCACCAAAAACACACCCTTGTTATTTCTTCAATGGTTTAGAACATTTAGCATCTAAGCAGTGACAAATCACTATTGATCTTACACTTTCTTTTAAACAACTATTAAAAAACCCTAAAAATCCCCACAAACAAAAAAACAAATCAAGCAATTAAGTAATTCAATTGCTTATCAATAACTGTACCACAATGCTTCTCCAGTTACAATTCAAAGCTGGCAAGATCACAGCAACTCCAGAAAACCACAGGAATTAACAAGGAGGGAACTGGCCCACCTTACTTCAGCATCAAATGCCATTCTTCCACTCATTAAACTTACTCTTAAATAAACAGCCCCCTTTCAATCCTTCTAAGACCTCTTGGGTTTTTTTTCCACTTTCCCTAACCTACATTAAAGTAACCTAAACCACAGCACACTCTATCCTTATCAGAAGAGTAACTTCTACACTCTCCATCTCAAAGTATCAAAGCATCAAAGTATTATAATATATACCTTAAAATTCAAAGAAGTGCTGCAAAGAAGCTTTTCTGCATCTTCATGAGGCATAAAGTGACTTATGGAACACCATCCAATATTTCCAAAATCTAATAATTTTTTGGTAGCATGCAATACTTGGGAGCTCCTTATTTTTATTTTACTACTGTACCTTTAATTTTCAGTGTCTTAGCACCAGAGAGACACATGCAGTTAGTGCAGCAAGAGCCAGAACTAACATCTACTCTATCATCTTCCCAAAGTTACTAAGAAAGTTTTGTATGCACACATCAAATGTGTCAACATGGTGCAGCATGATTACCTTTACCAGAATATGGGAGAAAAACACAAATAGGCTCTGCTCCCACTATCTCCACACGCCGAGAAACATACTCCCAAGTCCTGTAGGCACTATATCCACCACATTCACAACAAAAGAATTGTTTTCCTTCAGTTTCAGTTACAACAGGTAACTAATAAATGCATTTGTAGCATATGAGTATTAAGGTCTCACTCCAATCATCACTTAGGAAAACCTATTGCAGAGCTCAGACATTTCAAGACTATTATAATCAACTCAGCTGAACCTTAAGTAAGTCTGAAGTGGCAGGCCAGGAGTCCTCATGAGGCCTCTGCAGTACAGACAGATTAAAATGTTTTTTTGCCCCAATTCTTGATGTTGCAAAGGAACCATAAAAAGGACTTGGCATCCATCTTACTAGAGGAAAGCTGAAGGGAACTGGAAGTTATTTTGACAGATTGATGCCTAAGGAACAGAAACGTAGTGCTGCTGTCAGGCACAGAACTCAAATCCAGCGATAGGCCAGCCAGAATATTGTTAGAAAGTTATACGTAGCAGTGGAAAATAAAAGGCGTAAACCCAAGAATGAACAGCCAAGACTGCCAGTAAATAGACTGCAGAAGAAAAGCGTACCAACAGGAGATAAAGGAAACTGCTGGCAGCAACATTTTGGCTTCATTCAAACTCAGGCACAAAATGAGGGCAATACAGTTTTACAGAAATAACCTGAAAGATCTATTCAAGAGACTAATTATCAGCAGAAACAAAAACCAGTAATAGTGACTCAGAGAAAGAGCTCTTCTTAAAGCCATTAAAAGCACGTTTACTTACAAAGGAAAACTTTTAAATTACTGGGTTGCAGTACAATATAAAGTTATTTTTGCAGCAACGTCCATTGACAAATCTTTTTAGATACTGCCTTTAGCTATTAAAAAAACCCTTCAGTGTGACTTTATACTGTTGAAGAGAGACATGCACAACAAAGATCCTACTGCTTGCTTACGCCAGAAACACGAAGTAACTGGAAGAATTAATTAGCTGTGTTCTTTTTAAAACTACTGGCAAGATCCCCAGATAACTTAAAAGGCCTGGCAATCACAAAATGATGGAGCTCCTGTTGAAGCTTTATTCTGTGAAAACTATTGATATGAAAGTAAACAATGTGTCATCCCTCTAAGGCTACTCAGAACCATGAGTACAAGACACAAACTGCTTATCTTGTTTATTTAAAAACTCAAAGATGACTTAATGTGAAATATGATTCAGACACCAAATACTAGGCTGTTATAATGCTGCACTAACAGCTAGGAAATAAATTAAATCTTTCTTCTGACAGAGCACACGTTCAACAGACCAGAGACAATTCTTCAGTACAAACCTTAAGCTTGATGTCACACTGGCTTTTCACAACACACTTGTGAATGCAAATATTCTTCAGAGTAAATTCTGCCAAAACTGATTTTATTAAGTAATACCTAACCAAATCTAAAAAAAACCCCAAACCCAGCTGACAGTCTAGAAAGTCACCTGCACTTCTTGTCATTACTAATCTTCCCTTACTGCAACCTCACATACAGTCCACATCGTAAGAAATATCAAAGGTAATTGTGCAAATATTAGCTTAACTGCTGTACTGAACAATTTCAGCTGAACTTCGAATGCACTCAAGGACTGAAGTCCCATTTACCGTCAGCCACCACTCTGGAAACAGCCCTTGTGAGTTCAAGAGAACAGCTTTTGGAAATAGGCAGAACACTGCAACAGTAAACAGCATGCCCTTCACCTTCCCCAAAAATCAAATGAATGAAGCCTTTATATATGCCTTTACACTTCAGCTACATCTAATGAGCAACTTGCTCATACTTTTCCGTAGTTTTAATCTGATCACATCTTATTCACATGACTAAAGGATATAAAAGCAAACCATCTAAAAGCTTATTTTAGAAACTTGGCCGCAAATATTTATTAAAAGGGTGCTTACTGTGAATGCAGAAACAGGACATTTCCTTGTAGCATTAATGGTGCAGGTTATAGATACTGTGCATAAAAAGACTGCTGTAATGACAGCAAATTAGACGCAACAAGCTGCAACCCAAGACAAGCAGAGGCTGCTAAAGTGTCTGTTGAGACAGCAGTCAAGGGGGGTCTGGCATTACTTTTGATGGATCCAAGAGGTGCTGAAAGACAGCGAAACACAGATTGGCAATTATAAAGATGACTGAAAAAAACACCCCGCCAAAAAAACCAAACCACCACCCAACCCCTCTACACTTATCTCAGTGTCCTTCACCAGGATTAAGTAATTCCCCAATTCTCCCAAACTATTCACCTATCCACTGGATAGCCCAAAAAAGGAAAACTGCCCTCTCCCTCCACCCCTCCTTGCTTTCTTAAGCAGTACCTCCCCCCATATTTTTAGCTACTACTTTCCTGTTATTTTATCCAAACTCCTATTCAAGCAGCAGGTCAAGAAGTATTAAAACATTCCTATGGACTCTGCTTTTCAGCCAGACCTGGATTCTGACGTACCCACTCCAAGTCCCTAACTCAACTGCAGGCCAGCTGTAGGCCACTTTCCAACTAGGACTTCCTTACGTTGAACAGCTCAAATTATAAAGTGTGGCCGACAGAGATACTGCTAGCAATTCTTTCAGCCTTCTTTCAAGAACATAACAATGTCTCTGGTCTATACTTAAGACTGGTAATCACAGTATAAGCTTATGAATCTCTATCCACAGAACACCCCTCGTAAGCAGGATCTCATTCCTCTGGCAGTAACAAGCATTACAAGTTTGCTGCCTGTTTATACATACTTGGTATGTATCAACACTCACCCTCAGAGTTAGCTTAGGGGTATATTTTTGTATCCCTATAGCTTGGGGTGGGGGGGTGGGGTATCAGGCTATAAATGTTTTATTCTTCTCTTGCAACCTGCCTGTCCAACCTGCTATATACTGATTTCCACACCTATTAGTCCTTCCTTTCCTTCCTCACCTATACCTGCAAGTCCTTGTTAAATGTCAGACTAGAAACTCCCACAACATGTGCCTAGCAAGGGGAAAAAAAAAAAAGGCCAAACCAAAAAAACACCCAATCAAACACCACTGCACCTTAAGGCCAATATTCCTCAAAGTAATAGGTTCCTAGTTCCACAGAGGACTGCACAGTTTTAACTATGAAACTGACAACTTGCAAGCAGGAAAAAAAGAAATCCCCCCCCAAGAAAAATAAAACCAAAATTATATGATTCTCTGAGAAGCTACAGTACAACATACATTTAGAAACTGAACAGCAAGAAATAATAAAACAGTCTTCTCCCCATTCCTTCTAAACCTAGACTTTTTCTGAATGCTTAGAGTCGAATACCAGACAGCTTGAACACACACGTTTTTCTTAAAATTTACAGTAATTTTGTAAGGGAGAAGATATAGAAACAAGAACATTCTATCATATAGAGTCCCATATTCTCTCTGCAAAAGAGATTAAGAAGTCAAATGATCGAAAATAAAAGCTTACACTAACATCACTGATGCTTTAAATGCATACTTTTAAAGAAAGTGTGTGAGAACTCGATGATGGAAACAAGGTTATTAAATATTCCTAGCAGAATTTAATTTTTCTAAGACACTACTCAGCTTTTCCATGGATGGCTATTTTTAGCCATTTCAACAGTCCTTCAACAGTGTATCTACCTAAAAACAGAATAAGCTTCTTACCAAAACCACAAATTATCCTCCAGTCATTATCATCCATCTCCTAAATAAAAAATTCAGCTCATCATGATTAGTTTTTGGTCTCATCCTCAATCTACTAAACAGTGGTACTTCAGTTTAACTATTTGCCAGATCTCTACTCTGCACTGTTCTGAATCCAAACAAGAATATGAGAGAAGATATAAACCTGATTTCATCACATGACCAAAAAGCTGGGGGGGGGATCAAATTACAAATAAGCACGACTTAAGTTCTCCTCCAAAGACACTACTGGATTGGATTAGACCAAAAGAATTCTAGCAAAGAATTAATGGTGACCAAGATCAGAGGAAGATGGTAAACTCTGAAAGAATTCAAAGAAAGAATCTGTTCCTACACGAAAATTATTTTAAGCGACCATATACCTGGAAGTGATTCATACCTTGAAGCACAAATTGGTACTTTTTTCTTCCTCAAAATTAATTACAAATATTAATTTCCAGAAATAAACTGTCACTTAACACATTTTATAATGTCTTTTTAACATCTGGCCTGAATAACAATGTACTATAATGGGTCCCACAGCAAAAGTGTGCACATATAAAACATTTAATGAGGTTTAATCTGTCAGGTATTTCCTTGGAAACTATGAGCACTTAATACAATTTCTTTTTCAAGCAAAACTAGTTAGTTGGGGTTGTACTTTTTTTCATGTTGTACAAAAATAAAGTTTTGTTTGTTTTACTGTCAATTATTTTAATTCCTGCTAGGTCAACCTCACTAACATGCACATTAAGGGATTCAATTAGTGGACTTCATGTGAAAGTGCAATTAACTGCTATCAAATAACCAATGATTTGTTAGGTATTCATATGAATCTGAAAATAGGAGCTCTACCCGTTAAGTTACACTGGGAATATATGTGAAGTTAAAAAACAAAGTGACTGAATTCCAACTTAAATACAGTACTTGAAACTCAAACTTTTATATCTCAGAATCTTACAAATTTATCTTGAAGAAGCTTTTTCACCACCTCAGCAGCAGCCATAAGTTTTGCATGTGTCCTGCAGCACCTGCTTCACGGCAACTGTAGGATGTCATATGGAAATGAAGTAGGCATTCATATATCCCAGTCAGGCTATTTTTGATAATTATATGAACTCAGTAGTAACTCTAAATTCTGCCTGTATTAGGATTCCAGTCTTAGCATCCATCATGCCAATTTTACTCAGGCAATCAATTCTCTCCACCTTTAAGCAGATTCATTCCCTTCTTTACTATGCATCTACATATTTGCTTCCATTTGTCAGCTTCCCAATGAATGAAAAACCCATTAGTAATTCAGGGGAAGTTCAAGTAGCAAGTATGAACATCCCCGACTGATTTTATTAGGCTTCTTCCACAGATTAATAATGAGAGAACTGCAAAGTATATTCCACATTTTTCCTTTTGCACCCTCAAGTTTCTACTGTGGCTGCAACATAAAGTTTTCATAAAGCTAATCCTCTATGAACTCCCTGGAGTCTACTGTCAAAAGCAGGCACTGCTATTTTGAAGAGTATGCATTATTTCTAGTGCAACCGTTCTGAGATTTGGAGGAACAGAAATAAACCTAGACAAAAGATTACCTATCTGAGAAAGAGGCAGGAAGACACATCCCTATATGACCAGCTTTTATTAAAAAACACTTGAAAACAATGACATAATCTACCCAGAAGCAGTATTTGCTTAATACAGCTTGCTATTTTTCCTCTTTTCAACTCACTTGACTAGATCTCCTTAAAATCTGTTCTTGATTGATGACTGACAAAAAAAAAAAATCAGTCTTCCTAAAATAAAGTGATTTTTAAGCAACTAGTTTAAATCTAACTAGATGCTATATCTTAAATAACCTTCCATCACGGTGCACACTAATATGCAACATACCCCAATATAAGAATGTAAGGAATATCCCACTGACTCAGACGAATGGTCACTTTAGCTCAGTATAGCCTGCAACACGGGCAACAAAAAGCAATATTCAGGAAGAACACATAAGCCCAAGACTTTAGTACATTCCTCCCATTCTCTCAATATACACAGCTGTGTGATTAAGGAAATTGGTGAGCAAGTCCCCGTCTATTCTCCTTACGGATATTGGCAGTGTAGTCACCAAATTCCTTTTCTTAACCTGCTGAAATCATGTCCCTCCACAATACCCTGCGGGTCAAAGGGTTCTCTAAGTTTACTACTCTGTGCATGTAAAAGTAGTAGTAATACTACTAAAAATCAACCAAAATCAATCAAAAGTCCTCAGACTTTCTTACCAGTCATCCTGTAAGCTTTGAACGTTCAGTGCTACACAGTTCTAAGGTTGCAGGACTAATGAGTAACAGTTCTGCATTCAGCATCTTCATGAATTTGCAGGCTTCACTCATAAATCCTCCTGTAACCTTCACCTCTCCAAACTGGTTGTCTGTCTTTTAAATCCCTCCTTGAAATGCAAGAGCTGTCACTTGAATTAAAAAAAAAGTCTTCTCATGTCCTCAGCATCTTTCTGATGATGCTCAACACCTCTACAGGCTTTTCTGGTTGCTGCTGAACACTGAGCCAACAGTTTCATGTAAATACCATGAATCCAGGATTTTTATTCTGAATTGTAATGGCAGTTCTGAATATAGTACCTGTAATAATCACCAGGCCTATTACACAGCTCAAGATTGCTTACTGCAACTTTAATCACCTATTCCTACCCCTTGTTCCCACCTATGTTTTTTCTTCTCCATATTTAGTTCTCTAAACATCATTAGCTGTGAAAGTCTAAAACATTTGCCAGTGGTTTACTACTTCCTAGTTTATTGAGCAGCAGACAGCTTAGTAAAAGCTGTAACAGAAATAAGAGTTAGGGTCACAGTTAAAGCCCTTCAAACCTCAAAGTCAAAAAAGCGTTAGGCTTGCGACACTAAGCCTGTTGTGTTGGTTATGACCACGCTAACAAGTAGGGTAAGAAGCACCTAAAAGTGTCAGTTAGCTAACTTCTATCCCCCTGCTTTCATGAATTTTAATCACTATTCTACACACAGAACAATTCTGAAAAGAACTGGCTCCAGACCAGTTTGTAAAGTTCCAGTTTTTATGTCTGACTTAAATCCAAATCAGATCAAAGTCTTCCTTGAGCAAGTTGCCCCCTAAAAAGCTGTAGACGTTCAGGGAACTTGCCAGTAACCTACTGCCAACAGCAGCAATAAAATGGACGTGAATGACAAGTTCATTCAATAGCTTCGGGAACCTCTACAATAGTTGACTCTGAGCCAAAGGGGACTACCCTGTAGCCTAAGTACACAGAAACCCATCTCAAAACCTCTTGGCTCAAAACACCCTCTCAAAAGTATGAAATCATACTCCAAATAGACCTGGAGCTGCAGCTTTCAGACTTGTCTCCACCACTGGAAAACCACAGTCCAGCACAAGCGGCTGCTTCAGAGCTGTCAGTGTGAATGGTCTCAAGAGTCACCAGTCCTGGGGTAGTTCCACTGGATCCAGGTAAGATTCAGCTTACACTTGCTAAGCCCGTATTTCATCAGATGTCTGTTTCATTTAAAAATCTCAGCTAAATGAAACAGACAAGGATCACAATTTCTAGGAAGCCGTAATAACCCCAGATATTATGAAATACTTTTTGACAGCGATTTCCCAGTTTAAGAACAAAACCAGGTAACACACAAACCAGATATCAGACATTTCCAAAGAGACGGATGCACATGATTGCTCTCTGAAGAGACACCACAGGACAGCACTATGCAGCCGGCAGCACATAGCAAGAGTACGATGCTTTTTGCTCGTAAAAAGATCCCATGAGCAGGGATATCTCAGGCTTCCTCAACGTAAAGCTCTCTTCAAAATTATACATAAGCTATTTATTTTTAGAAGATGGAAATGCAACTTAGAAAAATAAATTTACATGGACACAGTTTGAAATTGGATTTCAGAAAACAAACAGAATCCAATCCACACTGAAATACTTAGGTACTAAGAACAATTTCTGGGTTTCATACTGAGGAGCCAACAGATTCTGTGAGACAACGTATTTATGCCTTAACATACAATCACTGTAGAGATCACCCTTTATTACAGCATCGCTACAAAGCTGCTCACAAATCAAAGTTGTGCTGTTACTTCCCGGATCTTAGCTCTCATTCTGAATACAACAGCAAGCGTGTCACCAATTCAGAACCAAGTACTGTTACTACAGCCTTCTCAGTGAGACGACTGTCAGAGATATTTACATTTCAGACCGGCCAGGTTTGAAGTAACTGTCACTTAACCATGAAAAACGTTTTGGAAAAGATCTTCAGTTTAATAACTGAAAGTACGTTACTCTTTTGCTATACTGCCAATGCAAAGAATGCGAAAGGCTAAAGAAGTGCTAAGTTACATGCATGATATATAATGCTTTTGCTGTCATTTACAGCGACCTACAACTGCTGGATGTAAAATTATCCCACTGTCACATTTCCACAACAGTGGAAAGTCGGAGAGTGAACTCTGTGCCCTTTTAATATGCTCCCACTGAGAGTACTAACATAGTTATGCAAAATTCATACGAGAACACAAGACAAGCCCTGTTGTGCCATGTTTTAGCTGCTTGCCTGGTAGTTCCACTTCTGATATGTATTTTGGGTTATTCAGTTCACAGCAGGAAGCCCTGGAAATCCTCTGTACCCAGGCAAAGATCTGAACTTCAGCAGTTCAATACAGAAGTCATCACAGGATTACAAATCTCAAAGATTCCATTATGTGTGCCAATCTTGCAGTGGTTTTGCTTATGACTACTAGATTGGTAACTGAAAGACTTTTTGTGTTTCATACCAATACTAAAGCAAGTGCCTCTAAAAACACACAAAAGAAGTTCCATTATTCTAAAACTGTAGGCCAGAAACAAAGCTAATCAGAGATTAAGGGTTATGACAGCATTTTAGGGGTAGCATTCCAAAATCAAAGTGTCTCAGTAATTGCCCATACCTACAGACAAGCAACTCTGAAGAAGGGCTAGTTTCAAACTATGAGAGTATACGTTCAGATTGGACATAAGGAAGAAATTCTTCATGGAGAGGGTGGTGAGACACTGGAACAGGCTGCCCAGAGAAGCTGTGGCTGGCTGTCCCTGGAAGCGCACAGGTTGGATGGAGCTTTGAGCAACCCGATCCTGTGACAGATGTCCCTGCCCACAGCAGGGGCCTTGGACTAGATGATCTTTAAAGGCCCCTTCAGACCTAAACCATTCAATGAATCTCTACCAGTGACATCCAACCCAAAAGGTAACTGTAATTCTTTTAACTGTATCAAAACCCAATGCACTAAGTAATACCTCAAGAATGTTTTTACCTACGAGTAGACAATGTTGCTGAAGTCAGGCTGTATAGCAAATTGTATGCATGCAATTACATTAGAAAAACATTCACAAAAGTCCTAGTATTGACAAGGTATGTCAATTGCTTTCTTACTCACATTATAGGCTGTATCCTGTTTTCTAATCCACATTACATTTTTCCTTAAAGAAATGACTTGCTTACAATGTTGGCCTAAAATGTTGTTACAGCACACCTAGTGTATCGACAACCAGATTTTCCGAAACAAACGCGCTGCCCCCAATATTTTTAAATATTAAGATGAAGCTTTCTTGCTGCTTTGACTGAAAACAATATATTGGGAAGAAAATTAGTATCACAAGCCATCTGCATCTCTCTCTCAGGCACACATAATGTACAGGCTATTTCCTGGTTTCATGAGAAGTTTTTTCTAGTTATTTCCCTGATTTCATTAAAGTCAGACTTTTTTTTTTAAAAAAAAAAACTTAAATTTCTGCTTCCTTAGTTGTACAACCTGCAGTCTAGACAGTGACTCGCTTTGGCACAACTGGCCACTGCAACATGGCCCAGAAAGACAGTGGTGTCCGCTGTCAGGAAACAAAAGACCAGAAAGTCCTACTCTGACAAAACCTGGTCACATCTTTAAGAAACTGACCCAGCCAGCCTAGGGCTGAGGGGAGTGGTAGGAGGGAGAAAGGCCAAGCTACAATATTAAAAAAAATGTATTTTCACTGACCTCCAAGATATAGGCTATGATTTATCCCCTTCTACATCTCATTGCTCGTATTCTTTTTTTGTTAAATCTCAAACATTCACCCGACTATAGAAAGAAATAAAGGTAAGCACGTGTTTCAAGTTCACAAACAGTTGCACCTTTAACATTCCCTCCGGTTCTTTACAATTCAAATCAAAGCTTGTACGTTCCTATCTGGAAGTTGTTCACCTTTGGCAACTACAGTTTCTAACTCAGCCAATGAGATGCAGTAACATTTCACAAGGCAAGCAAGAGAGGTCTCCCAGCTTGAGAAATTCTCATTACTAAATGTGAAAAATGAGCTTCTGACAATAGGTGTATTAGGGTAATAATGATAAAGAAAAAAATATTTAAAATTCTAGTTTCCTGCTACAATAAGGCTACTATGAACAATAAAACTGCTATGAAGAGTATTTCTGCTGTGTCTTTTCCCTCACAGCCATGTTACATACTGTTCATCATATTCTAAAAACGAGAAGTCAGACTAATGCAGTAACTCCATAAAAGGCCTCAAAAAAAAGCATGAATGTACCCAAGACAAATTAAATTTAAGGGTGATTCACTCATATCATGAGTGAATATATGTCACTTTTAACTATTCTTCATTTGGATCTTAAATTGGTGTGTAATGTTCAACAGCTGACACCTGCTGCAGAGCAGACTGTATTAATGGTGACTTAGTAAAGACTTTAAATACACCTCCACATAAAATAACATTATTTTTGAAAAAAAAAAAA
>NW_010243518.1:43998-64049 GCF_000690775.1 Eurypyga helias | reverse complement strand
TATATATAAAATAATGAAATGGTCACCTTGAAACCATTATGTTTTTCTGGAAGATGGGTTAAATGACTACAGCATGGGGAAAACCTGGGTGGAATGTGACATTTCCCTTCCAGCTGGGACCTCAGCATTCTGTTTGACTTTTCCAAGAGGCTTTGGACAAGCCTTGCACACCCTGTCTGTCTACTTGAGGAGAGGTGGGTGGCTTGGGCTGTCTTAGTGACACACCTCTGGAGCATCCATTTGGTGAATTACCTTGGGGCAAGAGCACTGGGGGCAGGCTGAGTGTGAATTGGGTCATAGGAACCTCCATATTTATCTGCGGTTTCTTCCTTCTCTCAGCCCATCATACTTCTTTTCAAGGCACTGGGACCTGGCCATCCCACCTACCAGGTAGGGCATGGGCAGTGGGAATTATCCTGGTAGCTCAGTGGGCAAAGAACTGATGGGGCAAGTGGCCTTGAGTCTGCTTTCAAAATGTACATGTTCTTGCAGTGTTGTGATGAACCATTGCTTTGCCTCAGGAGAATAACAAAAAGAATGTCAGCCTCGTGCGTACTGTACTTGCACTTAAAAAGCACCGAGACCCTTTCCTGCTCTGGGGAGCTTTACATTTACTTCAGTAGGAAGGACTGTTAATTTAAGTATGCAATTGATATATGTCATCCAAATCAGAACATCTTGCACAAGTGTGATTAAATGAAATTCCTCAAGTACGTTCCTGCCATCTGGAACAACTTTTCCATATTTTGTTGTCTCATTGACTTTTCAAAATTGAACTGAAAATGTATTTTCACGTATTTTTTTTCTTTGGTAATGCTTGGTTTTCATCTCCACTGCACTTCTATACAAATCTGCAAACCATTTGGGAAAGAGCATTAAGGGGAGGGAGCTCTTCAAAGTTAGAACACAATCCTGTTGAGTACTGGAGACTCTCACTGTCTTGAGATCCTATCATGTTCCACCCCTGCCTCTGGGGCACCTGGCATCTCTCTGATTTTAGCCTAGAGGTCCTATCCAATAAATTATCCTCAGAAGTTAGATGGGAAAGGATGTGTGGCTGATGTGATGCCCACAGCCTGGCCAGCTGATGCCACTTCAGCCGCAGAGGAGGCAGACTGACTTGTGTAGGGGAAATGCGGTCCCCAAAGAAGCAGGAGATAAAGTAGTCCCTATTGGCACCTGGCATCTCTCTGATTTTAGCCTAGAGGTCCTATCCAATAAATTATCCTCAGAAGTTAGATGGGAAAGGATGTGTGGCTGATGTGATGCCCACAGCCTGGCCAGCTGATGCCACTTCAGCCGCAGAGGAGGCAGACTGACTTGTGTAGGGGAAATGCGGTCCCCAAAGAAGCAGGAGATGAAGTAGTCCCTATATGGGATCTGAGCTACATACTTCTCACACTGGACCATCCTGTAAGGAACAGCAGCCTTCCTGAGAGTGCTGCTGTGGAAATCAGGGTTAAAACACTGTGTATGAATTCAGAACATAAAATACAAATGAACTCTTAAATACACGGTCAGCTTCAGGCTCGTTAAGACTTGCTGCAAACAAGCTATGTGTGAGATCAAGGCTCAGCAAAGCAGAGATGAAATGCCAAAGCAGGATTTGGGGGTACAAAGGCAGAGATCACCATGCTCATTGCCTTTTAGTGGCCTATTTAAAGCATAGAAATATGGAGAAATTGTTACACACAAATTGCTGTGCGTGTGTTTTAGGAAAAAACCCAACAAGAAGAACTGCAAATGTGCTGAGTATGGACTGAATTAGCTTCTTTTCAGATACCCAGCCCAAGATTTTCAAACTTGCCTGGATTGTTTGGTGCTCACTTTATTGCTTCAGTGGCATCTTATTAGCTAAATTACTTGAAAATATCTAATTTTGCATTGTCTCAAGTTGTTTAATGTTTCTTTTTTACTAAGTTTTGCTTTGGATTATATTCAGTAAAAAATAATGCCCTCCCACCCCCGAAACTTTCTTTGCCTTGTGCTGGGTGGGTGCACTCTCGAAATAACAAACTGAGAGACACAGCAATCAGTCATTTAGCAGACTGAAAATATGGAGGCATTCTGTCCTGTAACATAAGTAGCTATTTATGTACTTTTTTTGTGACTCACTATTTCTGATGTGAATAATTTACAAAAATAGTAATGAGGGAAGACTAAATAAGAAGTACAAGAACTGAAAAGGAAGAATCCAAAAGTTAGGTTCAACAGGAACTGTTTGCAATTTGCAATGTCTATGGGTTTAGGCAACTTAAACATTTAAACCACAAAATGAGGAAAGACTGGCTTGAGAGTGCTTTGGCTCAAACTTTGAACCTAATGTAGCCTGATTAACTCTTGTTTGAGTTTTAGTCTTGGCCTAAATCTGATCCTACTGAAGACAGCGGCAACATCCATATTGCTATGTGCCTGTCCACATAAAACTGGGCCAATGCTTGCAAGATCCTGCTTATGGTATAGATTCAGAAAAGTGTTTATTACTGTGTGGCAGAGGGAGAAGAGATTTCAATATCTGCATTAATTCTGTTTAACTTCTGGCATTTACTTCACTGATGCTGGGTGACAGTTCCCTTGGTGCCCTACTGTAGATAAGAGGCATGCAGGTAGTTATGCACATCCTGACACGAGGGAAGATGTTTTGGGAGATGTTTTGCCCCTTCACTGACAAACGAAGGGGTCTAAGGTACTGCACAGCTCTGTCTGGTACCTTAGATAGGATGAATGCAGACCTCTGCCAAGGTGGTCAGAAGCCAAAGCGTGGTCTGCAGCTCACCACCATCCTAGATGGGCAGTAGAGAAGGGGTTTCTACCAGACACTGTGTACTGTTGCCTGGTGAGGAGACATCATCTGATGACTCCTCAGCCTCTTGACTCCTGAAATTGATACATATAAGGCAAAAAATTTTTTGAAAGTTTTGGCCCACTCTCCTGCCTCTGACCCCAGTGGGAGTAGGATGAGTACTTCTGACATTCCCACTCTCAGAGTTCAAGAAGCTTCCTTTCTTTTCCCTTGAGCCCTCACCACGGATCTGTTGTGAAGAAAATGATGAGAAAATGTTCCTGTGTGTGACTTTTTGTTAGTGGCCGTGGTGCTGGAGCCGTGCTGTCATGCTGTCAGGTCCCAGCTTGCCTTTCTGAACTTATCTACTAGAACTACTTGCACCCTGTAAGAGAGATGGCCAAGAATGGCTTGATTAGAGGTCTGTTTACTGTTTGGAGTCTCCTGTTTGTGGAAAGCATGAAGCCAGTTAGAGTAATAAGTTTTCCTGAAATACTCATCAGGAAGTTTCCTCCGGTTCGGGGAGCTCTGTGACGGAGTTGATGGCTTGGGAAGATGAATAAGGTGCAATTGCTTTTCTGATTAAAGCAGATTGAAGTCTCTGTTCTCAGCCATGTCAGTCACTCACCTCCCCCTAAATCCCTTGCAGAACTGTTCTCCCTGTACTGCACCAGTTGATGTGGGATGAAACTAAATTTCAAAATGCTGGAGGGCTTAGTGGAGCAGAATTGTTCTCGAGCCAGTCCTCCCGCCAAGCAGGTGGACTGAAGAGTGGGAGACAATAAGTTCATATAGAATAATATCCCCCATTTCTGCCCTCTCCTCCAGGTCCTTACTGAAGAACAGCATGGAATAGGAAAACATTGTGGAGCATAAGATAATTATTTAAACACTTTTAAAAAAAACAGGGTACTTATTTATGTTCCTAAATTTGGATTTAGGTGGCCAATGTTAAGCACTCATCTTTGAAAATGCTGGCCTTGAGAAGCTGTAAGCTGTTTTCTTTAAGCTGCAGACAGATTAAGTGGAATTCTGTTTACCTGCCTGGCAGCCTTGCAGAAATAAGATGGCAAAGCCACAAAAGGAAAGAAATGTTCCCTCTTTTGGAGGGTGACATCATTTGCAAGTCAATGAATGATCTCCCATTTAGGAACTTGCATAAATGGCTGTTAATGGTTGTTTGGCAGACCCTGCCAAATAGGGTCTGGATTAATGTGGTCATTGTTCTAGATTTATTATTCCCTTTTTTAAAAAATGCTCTTATATATTCAAATGGAGCAGAGGCAGTATTTCTGGTGTGAAGTGCAGCATACTGACTTGGGAGTCACATGTTGGGCGCTGGAATTACCATCCTGTATTGTGGTTTTCTTTATTCAAAAGAGATTTAATCTGAATAGAAATAGTTCCTTCGAACCTTTACCATTCCTAGACCTTATTTATTTCTGAAAGACTTATGCACACTTCCACCTGGACCAAACTGAACCCCTTTAAGTTCCCTGAAAACTTGGGGAAGCTCTAGTCCAGAACTGGGTCCCAGCTTTGTGGCTTCATCCCTTTGCCAGATAATGTTAGCATTTATAAGCAGCACAAGTAGCTAGAATTTCCCTGTCAGTTCCTATTATAAGATCCTGGTTTTAGTTGATTATAACTTTGCCAGATTTGTACTGTGGAGCTGACGTTTTCCATACTTGATTTTTTTTTGAAAGTTGCAGTTAATATGGCTCATCTGTCATGTTGCAAGGCGAGGGGGGGGTGTGCGGGGGGGAGCTGGAAAATATGCTGTATTGCTCATGTGCTCCTTTTTGAACTAGCAGTTCAGAACTAGGAATTTTTCTGGTATAAGGAATTAGTTCAGATGTCAGCTTTCTCATTTTATGTGGCACTGATGACTTCACCGAGAGCTGGAAGTTGGGGCTCAGAGCATGTACATAGCTGGTTTACAGGCTTATCCACCATCATTTCCAAGGGGTACACACAAGGGGGGCAAATTCTGGTGGTATGACTGTTCCAGTTCTGGAATATCAGACTTTAATAATGTTTGACTAAAGAGCTTTAACCTTCTTATTTGCAGTTTTCACTTGAACACTGATTTATAGAAGTTTGGGTAGGAATCTTATTTCTTGACAAATGGGTGTAAAATATGAAAGCTGGAGTGTTTTTATTGTTGATGTTAGCAAAGTAATAAAGGATTTATAGCCATAATCGGGATTTTGCTTAAAAAGAAAGTATGTGCATTTAAATCTTTTTTTTTTTTTTTTAACGTAGTTTTTGTCTTGGCTATGTGGTTTGGTGTTAGCTGAATCCACTTTACATCTCTGGTAAAAACTTCAGACCAGGGCCTTGCTTGGGACAAATCTGAAATGGATTTTGAACCATGTTACTTTACTTCTGTTCTAGGTTGTGTTGCTGAATGCAAACACTTGTGAAAATGCAAAGAAGCAATGGGAATAAGAAGGAAGTGAACTTATTTGAACTTTCAGGAAAGAACTTAAACCCCATTTAACTTCTTTAAAATGGAGTTGCCTGCCCAGGTCTGTTCTTCTGCAGTTTGGATAAATGTTCCCCTCCTTAATCACGGCAGAGATCAGCCACCAGTTCTTTGTATGTAAACTGTGTGCACAAGGGCTTACATTGAGGGTGAACTTGGGGGAATGATGTTCCTGGTCATAAAGCAATTAAACTAATATGTTCTGGAAGAGGATAGAAGGGAAAAGGGATGTCCTTTGGCTGGCAGTTACCATTCCAGCTCTGTACATTATATGAAATGCTGGCTTTGCACCATACAGCTTTTCTCCTGCACTGTCATTCGCCTACAGTGCTCTTTAAAAGCTGACAATAATTTATCTCAGCATATGTAAGTTTATTTTTATGTAATTACATGTACCATCATGTTAACTTTGTGAAAAGGTTGTGCCTATTGTCCTTAGAAAACCAAAGTGATTATCATTGGTTTGTTTTGTTACACAATTGTTTAAATTATAATAAGTTACCATCATTGTTTCTTGAGTCCAGCTGTGTTTATGGATTAAGATCTACTGACTCAAATATTTACAGTGTTCCAAAAATTATGAGAACATGTAGTGCTGGGGGTTTTCCATATGCTGCTTTATTTGACTGAGAGAGTTCTCCATCACAACTGGAAAAGAAGTCTTGGTTCAGGACAGTTTTATAAAAGACTGTTGGGTACCTCTTATCTGTCTGGTGTTGGAGTAGAGAGGCGATTCCAGGTTCCCAAGAGAGATTAGAGCCCTGGCAGTGATGGGTGTTGAATCCTCTGGAAAACTTGACCCAGTTGGGGGTACTGACTGATCCCTTGAAGTCTGGCTAAAGCCAAAAACAATCAAATTCTACCCCCAGGCCATGCCAGTTTTGAGTATGTTCTTGATGTGGTTTACCTGCTTCCCCAAGGGCTGTGTATGCAGGAATATCCACTCAAGGTCTGGAACGAGTCTCTGGACCTATTTAGAGCAGATTTGTGTCTCTGTCTAAGGCAGACTGAGATCCATTTGTATTTGTGTTGTCATTCTGGGGCAGGTCTCTTTGATGTGAGGAGCTGCTGTTATTCACAGAAGAGAGGTGTTTCTTGCAGGGGAAGAACAAGCCCTCATCCTGCAGGTCAGGAGCACGGCTCTGTGCAGGGAAACACTCGGTTCAGTGAGGTCTGTTGGATCTGAGCATGTGCCTATAAGGCCAGGTTTAATGCTGTGTTTGTGTTCATATACTTCCTCACGCAGGGTCTGAGTCTGCTGCTACTGAAGCCATAAGCCAATATCAAATGGCAAGGGATTAGGGGGAAACTTTCCCTCGACTGGCTGTTCTGTAACTGCCTGCTGCAGAGCTGTTGTATTTTTCCTTTGTAGCACGGAGTACTAGCTACTGTTGACAGCAGGGTATTAAATTTGTTGGGCCACTAGTCAGTCACCATGGCAATTCCTGTGCTTCTAAGAGGGGAGAGGAAGGGACACGAGAGGTCGTTGTGCTTTGCTGTAATGGAGCAGGGTGAGTTTGTTGGAAGAGCTGAATCATCTGATCTTGTCCAGTGCGCCTTGAATCCACCCTGTCCAGTCGGCTGGCTGTCACCTTCTGTGGCTGTCCAGACTTCTGCTCTGGGTTCCTGCTGCTTGCACTGAGCACAACAGACCTCATGTGATTTTTGGCACTTCCTTTGTACTTTTTTGTCTTGACAATAGTAAGTTAGCCATCCTTTGCTGTCAATCATTGAACACAAGCTGTTTAAGAGCAAAACCACCATGGCACGCAGGTGAGAGACATGCCTAGCTTACCAAGACACTGCTCCAACATCAGTGTGGCGACTCTGATGGGACTAGTCTTGCAGACCCTTTCATGGGTCACTTTTCTTGGTCCTAGTTCCACATCAATTTTTAAGTTGACCAGGGTGATCACTTCTCTACAGCCTTTGTGTGTACCAAATTACACACATGATTGAATTAGATCATACAGGCATGTGCTCTAACCTTCAGGGCTGAAACTACGAATATCTTCATTACTGTGGTAAATGGGCTTTTTTGCTGTGTGTGTAACTTAGTCTCAAGTGTTTTGCCAGAAACCAGTCCTCTGACCCATTCATGTGGCAGCACCTCAGTCATGAGCAAACCCAGAGGAGCCCAATGCTCTCACAGTGCTGGGAGGCAGACTGTTCTGTGTATGGCCTGGGAATCTCAGCGGATCGGCCTCTGGATTGTGCCCTGTTTGCAGACCCTCGTGTCTTTCCCAGACCTGTGTTCCTTTTTTTTTCTGTGTGTGATTACCTACAAGTCTGTCACTGGATCTCATGATGTCAGTGGTGTCCTCTGTTCCATGTCCCCAGGATCACTGTGAGTGTGTCAGCACTCACCCAGTGACACTTCTGTTGCACAAAACATTCATGAAGGATGTAGAAGTCTCATTAAGCTACGTTTATGGCAGCTTTTTTACTCAGGCTGTTTGAGAAGAGCGTGTCCGTTGTTATTGCTAGCACTGAAATAGGACATGGTCCATTTCTTCATCCTCCAAGTGATCAGGCACGTAAGCATGTGCTTAAAAGTTAAGGAAGAGTTAAGTCTTGTCTTGAAAGAAGGCCTGGTGATATTTTGTTTCATTACTAACACTGTAAACCCTGTTTTTTGTGGGTTTCAGGGTTTTTAAAATTCTCATCTCTATTGCACGTATTGGAATAAAAGTTATTCCCCTGTGCATAGGAAATATCACTAATGGAGCTACGGATGCTTTATTTTCCTCTGTACTGTGCTGCAAACTCGCCTCATTGTGTCTGCCTAATTATAGAATGGAATACAAACCCCGTCTGTCTCTCTTTATTGTTAATCACTGTGAGTTTGGATAAAAATATTAACCCAAAGTATGAGTGGTGTAAGTATGAAAGCAGTATGAAGACAAAGCAAGAAAGCCATCTGTTCTCTCGTTTTCTTCCTTTGGCATATGGAGGCATGTTCTCCTGCTAAAGTCCACATATTCTTCCTGAAATGTTTGCTTTGTTTCATTTATATTTAATTTTCTAATCACAAGTATTTGTGTGTCTCAGTAGGTGTGAATATCAATGTGATGATACAATGGAAGATAGTTGATAAAGTTGATGTGCTGAACAGCTGTGCTCTACCTGGGGGTTTAAAAAAACGTTTGAAATGTCCGAAATGTATTCACCACCTCTAGGGCTTTGCTTTTAGTGGGTTTTTGAAACTGCGAGATTAAACTGAGTAAAAAACCAATAGCATCAACTCCTTTAAGATTGTCGGATGCTGTTGCTAATGGTATCTTGTGTTCAGAGGCTAGTAAATCTGCTGGGTGACTGCTATAAGCTAACTGCAGACTGATATTTTTCTGGAATCTTGAGACAGTCGATCTGTTTGACATATGGATGGAGATGAATGTTTTGCCCATATTTTAAAAAAATATATTTTTAACTTCAGGGGATTGGAGTACTTGATGTCCTGGCGATGGGTCACAAGCTCCATCCTGCAGATGTACGAACATGCGCAGCGTCAGCCTCGTCAGCACACGCCGAAACCAAACGCAGCCCTATAAAGAGGTGTCGATGGAGGCTCCTTCGAGTGATGCACATGATTTTCTCCCATAGTGCCAGTCTCTCCTCTGAGTGGGACATAGGCCTTTTTCAGGTGCATAGGTATATGCTGCCATTTGTGAGCTTTTGCTTGCTAACATGAAGATTTCCAGCAGAACAGGCTGTGATGAAATGAGGGAAGAGAGGTTGAAGAGCATGGAATAAATAAATGGTGGGGGAAAGCGGAGTATGGAAGGCGGGGGAGAGGAATACATGGCACTGCTAGCCTTGAACCTGACCAGTGTGGTCATGTAAGAGGAGCATTTCACAGGGGTAAGCAGGGTTGAAGGTGTAAACAGTCTGGTGTTCGTTACGGTCTCAATGTTTGCCTTCAATCAGTTGCTGTGTTGGGTTTTTTTTCATACGGTATTAAATATAAAGACTGTTCTTGTGAAATCTAGTTCTTTCATCTGGGGGATTAGAGATAAATATCATCTTAACACTCCAGTAATTATCTAGCACACTTTTATTTTGCTGATTAGAGCTGTGAAACTTCTGAAAGTTTGCATTAAATTTGACTTGTTCATTAAATCTCTGTTGGAAGTATGGCACGAGTCAAGTCTGAAGGTGACAGATACAGCAGTTCAGTTATGCTTGCATAAAGCTTGTTTGGCTTACCTGGATGATATCAAAGTGTATATATTTATTAAAAATATGGATATTTTTAACCCTGATGAATGCATGAGAAACTAGCAGCTTTTAAAAAATGCTATTTTAGAAGGTTCACTTAAACCTGAACACTAATGAGCATTATCATGCCAACTGTGCAGACAAGATAAAAGAGAGAAAAGAAAATAACCTATAAATATCTGAGATAATTCTTTAAAACTCCTGTTTTTATCAAGTTGTAGTGGATGAACGTTTGACCAGCAGTCACTGAACACAAGACAGAAATAGCATTCATAGAAATCTTAGATGATAACACATCACTAGCTTCATTGTGTATTTTCTGTTTCATGGCGACTAGGAGTACCAGAGTCCACAACACAGTCTGTGCTCGTACAAAAGGCACCCCTGTATAACAAATGAACAAAATGTTCTTGGATCAAACTCTAGTTTTTATTTTATTTTTTTCTTAGGCCAGAAAAAGTTATTTGAATGCTCCCACAGCTTTCCTCTTCACCTCTTGTACTGTTGCATCCTCTGACATCATACTGTGCTTCCAAGGAGAAGTTTATGGTGTCACGAAAAGGGCCTCAGAAGTTCAAGACGCTGTGACACTGAGAGAAAGTGTCTGTATGTTTTCAAACATTATGGAAATTGTAAGCGTGCTTTCCAAAACTGTCAGAAATATATACTTTGAAAAGATGAATGCCTGTGTGGGATTAACTCCTCATGTTACACATGTACTCTGGAGTGTGTTGTTTTCTCCCACTGGTCTCCGGAGCCCAGTATCTCAAATGGAATCTGACACACCACACCAGATGCTAAATGAGGCCTTTCCAAATTGAGGTGTGTGTTTTCTGTGCTGAATGTAATCTTTCCAGACCGAGTTTGTGTAAGTCTGATGGGAGTTGTCCTGCTGTTTTGGAACAATTCACCTGGCTCAACCACAGCCCATCTTTGTGTTTGTTGGTGTTAACAAATGCATGTGGATGGGTCTCTCCTCCCCCTGCCTCCAAAGTGCCCCCAGTTGAAATGCCTTGCTGGTGCTCTTGGTGTTGCTGGCTGGTGGACATATGGAGCGTATTTCTAGGAAATGTTATGCAAACCAGTTCCAAAAAAGAGGCAAGCATAGGAAAATGATGTTAATGCTATCCCTAAAGCAGATAAAATCCATGTCATATGTTGTTCGTCTTCTTTTTAAGAAAGGAGAAGCAAATAATTATCACAGCTGTTTGTGCTATAACGAACTGGCACTGTGTGTTCATAGCTAACACTAAACAGCTGATCTGTTGCAGATCCCAAGACTCTTCATAATAAGATCTTGAAAGACAGGGTTTACCTGGATATGAAACAAGAAATGCTCCACTGACACTGGCACTCACTAACTCCGACTACAAATGGCAGTCAAAATGAGCATAACCAGCTATGGCAGATACCTGGCTTGGGCAGGGGGTGTCCCATACTTCATTGACGAGGGTGGCCACGAGATTGGCCAAGAGGGTGTAGTTTAAAGTACTGACGTGGAAGATGGCACAATGTTGTCAAGCACCCACTTCATGTTGGACATAAATGTTTCGAGAAGCAAGTGCCCTCCGGGTTCTCTGCTGAGGTTGGCCAGAATTTTTGGGTTGAGAAAGGAGGAGGATGGATGAATGTGGATTTTTTCTTTATGCTGTTTTTAGGCTAGTGATGAGGGTTCTCAGCAAGCTGAGCAGAGACCTGTATTCCAGTCTCTGCCTCCCAGGAACTCCTAAATATATAAAAGTTCACTAATCTTTGGGTACAATACATTGCCTCTGCCATGTTCAGCGTGGCTCTGCATGAATCTGTCTCTTGATGATGTTGATCTGTCTGTTATGCTGTCTTCTAGATAAAGTGCTGTTAACACATCATCTTTTAAAGCATGAGACTTTCACATGGCAGTGACAGGTAATATATACTTGTTTCCCTGAAAAAAAAAATCTTTCCTGTTAGCAATGACTTGCTGATTGCCTATTTATTTTCACAAATCTTCTTGTGTCAAAATATTTTGATAAAAGTCTGGCCCGTATTAAATAATCAAGAAAATAATTACTACTTCCAATTTCATTTCATTTTTGACTGTCAAATAATATAACAAGCTTATTTTTAGATCTCAGGAATACGTCTTGTAAGGTGCTGGAGTGAGTGAGCAAAGATGGTTTGTACTCAGCAGAGGTTGGGGAATGGAGGGAAGCGGCTGATTTCAAAGCCCGGCATACGTTAGGATTGAAAGGGAGAGAGCGCGGGGAAGGAAGAAATACTTTGTGTGCAATCTTGACCCAGCAGCATTGGGTTAATGATCACCAAGTGGCAGCCAAATTGGTTAATTAGAGAATAAGTGCCTGCTGTTTGCATCTGTCTCATTAAGTCTGAAGAATAAAGCTGCTGAGGAGAGGCACTAGCAGTGCTGGTTGGCAGGATGCTGGCTGTGGGGTGGTTGTGCAGAGGTACTGGTCTCCTGGAATTGTTTCTTAAGTTGTTGAATGTGGCTTCTATGGTTACTGTGTGTCTTTTCATATACTCCAGAAGTTGTATACAGGGTGAAGCACTGAGTTGTAAAAAAATGTTTGTTCTTAGTGTGATATGGCATCTGAAACATTGCTGTAAAGCCTCTGTGTTCTAGCATGAACCAGGAATTCCTTGTATTTACGCCATTCCTGTTGAAAAGGTATGCAGAGAGGAAGGGAGTTAAGGTAGGGCGGGAGGGTGAAATTGCAGGTTAAGGGGTTGATTTTTAAAGGAGGATGTAGACTGCTTAAAGTCTGTCGAGACTGTCCCCAGACATCTGCCAAGTGTGAAATTCCTCTTTGAACACCACGGTGGTACTTCTGGGGCTGGTGAGAGAGTTTGGGTTAATTAGCCAGTATGAGATTTACAGACACCAGGCTTGAGTGGATGGGACTTGAGAAACTGAAGTGCTTGGGATGCCTTTTTTGCTTATTTGTTTTAGTTGCTGTGGTTTGTTTCTTTAGAAGGCGAAGGCCGGTGAAAGGATGGTGAATCTGTCCAGGTAGGTAACTCCCTGTGGCCCTGCCGGGTACGGGGTGGGATGGAAAGGTGAAGAAGGTGGTGCAGGGAGAGCAGCGCAGCTCAAGAAAAAGGTTTGGGGAGCTACTGCTGTGTCTCCCCTGCAGTCCTTGCATGCACAGGATGCACAGCTTAGGACTTGGGCAGTTATTAGACAGGTAAAAGTAAAGTCTCAAAAGGCGGCACAGCACGGGGACTCCAAACCATCATCACTAACAGTGAACTGAGGAAAACCAGCCCTGCTGCCCTACTGTGAGACGATTCTCTTTAAAGCTGTTTCTTGTGATCATTTTTCTTCCAAAGGCTGAGCGTTAACTCTGTTTGGAGGCCTGATATGAGCAGAATGATATCCTGCTTTATGAGAAAGATGGTAATTCAGGGCGCTTTTCAGAGCATACCGAGGCCATTAGGGACCTAGTCTAAACGACAGCCTTTCTCCATTGACTTTGAATCAGGTTGTTGCATCCTACAGCTGAAACTTCCAGCCCCCTTGCAAGGATTTTGGACACTTAGTCCCCCGTGGAAAATTAAAATGAGATTAGAAAAGCTCAGCCTGCTATTCTAAGTGGATTGAATCAGAAGTAGGAACAGGCTTAGGGTTTTGTTAACAATCAATTGAAACTTAATACTGCAATCATTTTCAGCATCCACAGGGAGGGAAGGCAATATCTCTGGAAAGAGACAGTATTGTATATCACAGAATTGAATATTCTGCATGGAAAATTTATTGGAAAATGATTTACATTCCCTTAATTTTCCTCTATGAATGTCTGCCCTTTTCTGGCTGGAATTGTCTTCATAACCACATTCCTGTTTCTAAAACTGCTAATAGAGCTGATTTAAATTGTTCATATAAAATGCCTTTCATGGAGAAAAGAATTGTTCTTAAAGTGCATCTGACTAAAATATGCCAAGGTTATTAGCACTTCACATTTTGCAAATGAACTCGTATCTTATTTAAAATTTTAATTGAACATACACGGCTTACTTTTTTTAATAACTTTCCTGAAAAGATTATTCTTTTCCCAATAAATCCAGAGTGTGCTCACTAAAGAAAAAGCTAAGGAAAATTTGAGCTAAATTATCCTTTCCCTCAAAAAAGATGTTTGAAGAAATAAAATAGAAAAATAGGTCTCTTTGGGCCGTTGCAAAATGCAAATCTCTCTTAATAGGCAGGTTTTGCTTGGCTGTTAACTAGTTGTAGCTGTTCTTGCTTAATTTGGTTTGCATAACCATGGCCTAATTCAAAATTGTGTTTTGTTTTTGGTTTGGTGTTTTGGTTTTTTTTCCTAATGTACCCCTTTGTTACTACTTCTGTCCTAATATCTTGGCATTTACCTATTCTCTGGATAGCTTCATGTCTCCTTTCTACCTGGCCTGCTCGTGCAGTGTGGGCGGCAGTGACATTCGTGCCTGAGCTGGTGTTTATCCCTGCAGCTTTCCCCCCTTGCTGTCTCCCTGCTGGCCCCCTTGCCCCTGCCATGGAGGTGCTTGTCCCTTGTCCATACAGTGATGTGGGGGACAGTGGATGAGGTACCTGCTCTGTACCCCAAGGGCATGGTGGAGGGGCACAAGAGGCCCAGGGAAGACAGACAGGTGGTGGGGTTATGTGCTGGACCCTTGGGCAGAGAGATGGATGTGGTGGGACACCATGACCAGGCATGGTGGGCCTGGATCGTATCTGTCTAGCTTGCAACCTACCTGAAAAAGCTCCACCAGCACTGTCGGGGCTGAGTACACCCGTGTGTGAACTCCCTCGCACAGGAGTGTTTAAATGAACCTTTACAGGTGATGACCAGGGAATGTGGCCGGTAAAAACCCATAAAGTTTAAAGCAGGGAGTGTCCAAAGAACTTTGGCAAGTGTAAGTGCTCAGTTTCCAACAAATCGTTCTGGATTTAATTCTTGCCATCCATAAACAAGGGCTCCACCAATTGTACTTTGATATTCGAATTACTTTGATTTGAAATCAACCAGAACACTTGCATCCTGGCAATAGATCACGTTTATGCTGCATGCAGTTCCATTAGGAAAGGTTTGATGTCACTGTCAGGGTAAAATTGCTGATTTCAATCTTGTCTGGTTTCCCTCTTTGCACTTCGGCAAGTAGAGAAATATTTTGCTTTTCTGTGTAGTTTTCCACTGAATAACTAGGGCATCTCCATAGCCTCTTAAAAAAAGGCTGGCAGCTGCCATCTTAATGTTCTCAAAAAACTAAAGCATCTCAAAGATTTTCATTTTTTCTCTACTGACTTGCAGCTGCTGTGTTCATTTATTAAGGTGGGAGGTATGGGATCCAACCTTTGATTGAAAAAAATTTGAAAAGGCTGTTGTGTGGGTGCTGGACACTTTACCAGGATGCATGAGACATTGTCTTTCTGGGTTTTAACTTCAGGTCTCTGTTCCTGTAAAGCTATTGATAACCCAGTATTACAGAAAAGGGCAGACTTTCTGCCCTGAGGACCAGTTTTAACTGAAAAAAAAGCAGAACGGGTAAAATCAGAGCATCAGGGAGCAGCTGGGGAGAAAGGTTTTGTCATGTCATTGAAATGTGGACCCAGTGCAGCATCACTCCTTACCAGTACCAGAAACTGCGTGTTAAGCATTCCCTCCTTCTGTGGCACTGTACGACAGTGTCCATTTCCACAGATTTCTTTTCTCTCTCAAATTTAAAGAGGGACATAATGAATGCAAGATCCTAGTCTGTGTTGCATTTATGACTACTGCGCTATCGTTAGGATGTTGGTCTGTCTCTTCTGAATAAGGGAAGCTACAGTTCCCTCCCCATGCAAAAATTAACTGTGTGTCCCAGGCGGGTTCCAGCCACCCTTTCCCCTGACTCACAGGCATGACAGCATCTCTGGGAGAGCTTGAGAGGGGTGATGTCGCGGGAGGCACTGTCCCGAGTGAAATATTCTGATATTGACAGTATTTTTGTTAAAATTCTTCAGACAAATCTATGTGGACTACAATTGGTTTGAATTTACATTTAAAACACGAAACTAAATTGAACTCGGAGTTTCCAGTCATCTTCTAGGCACTGATACTTTTTGACTCAGGGTTAGCATTTGCATGTCCCGTTATTATCAGTGATATGTTAAAACATTACGGCCAAGTACCATACTCCCTGTGATATTTAAATACATAACATATTTGGAGTTCTTTGCTTTTACTTCTAATCTTTCAGCAACCTTATACTTCCCAACTTCTCCCTCAAACCAAGGACAGACGCTTTTCTTCATCAGGGAATTCTGTTTTCAATCAGAAGGTGTCAGCAGCTCAGACTTCAGGGATACTCTCAAATAGTGCTAGATTATTGATAATTTTGCAAGAATGAGCACACCAAAACACTGTAAATGCTTGCAGATACTCTCAGTCTGTGGCGAGGGTAGGAAGAAGTGCTAACATGCCGCGAGATACACATGGGAGATTTTTTTTACTTATTAAAAAGTAAAGAAAATTGGAAGTCGCATGACAACCCATTTCTCTAAATTTTGCTGTTTCTTAAAGCCAAGTGTAATGTCGTAAGGTTTGGATCCGATAGAGAACCCAAATCTTTGCAAATACTGTGGAAGACTCTCTTGGAGCTGGGTACCTGGCAGGAGCCCATTCCTTTGCAAGCAGTTCAGTCAAGTGTTCAGACCCCGCAGCACGCGTCAGTGTTACACAGAACCCTTTTTGCAGATGGTTTTTGGAAAATATTGCATTATTTCTCAGTGCAGGAGCTCAAGACCTATTTTACACCTGTTCCTCTAATACACCTGCGCTTCCAGGATCCTCGTCAAAGAGGCATAATTTGGACTGACAGAAACTAATTTTGCTCGTATTAGTTGATAACTATTCAGTGAGTGAAAAGTGCTGATAAATGTGCTTTTTATATGGCTGCGTTGGAAAAGCTCTTACTGGCACACATCACAAAAGCTGACCCTGTTCCTCACTTTAATTGACATCAGTGGCCAGACTGGCAAGTCCCTTGTTTAGATTTAGGATCTGTGCTGGAGTCAAATATCTTTCAGACTTTTGCCAAGGCTCCAGCTCTTAATAATTTGGTGGGTTTTTTTGGAAAGCCAAAATTTAGGTAGAGTATACGTGTGGCATGGTGTGGTAATCCCCTTGCTTGTGCCAAGCAGGTTGGCTCCAGCTCTGCACCTCCCTGGCAGTAGCTTTGGCAGGCTTGAATTTAGCTCTTGGAAAATGTTGTGCTGGGGAGTGGAAGAAAAGGAGTTTGGCGTTTACAGGGCCTTGAAAACAAAATGCTCTTTTTCACAGGAGGTTTTTAGGATTGGTTTGGGGGAGGGAAGCAAGGAGCTTGTTGAGAGGTAAAGGGAATATCTCATTAATGATTTACTAATGAGCTGTAAAAGTTCTGACTCTTTATAACTTCTGAGGATGGAAAATGTTTCTTGGAATGCTGCAGCCCCACAAAGGCTGGGGCAGATCCTGGCTGCCTCTGTGTAGGGTCTTTGATACAGTCTGACTTACCTCTTTACTCCAGTCCCTTAGGCCTTAGAAAAGATTAATCACAGTGTGGTGGGAAGCACATGGAAATAGCAAAGAGATGAGAAATGAGAGCGGGAGAGAGGAGGAAAAAAGCCCCAACATGAAACACTGTTTTCTTTCTGGTAGGGCTTGGGCAGGAATAAATTGCCAATGATCTCACTTTCAAGCAATGTCAGTTTATTTGTACTGACTCTGAACTGACCATTTAGCAGGGCTTTCTCGCTCTGAGGCCCGACGGGCTTCTCAGCTCTGACTTGCAAGGGAAGAGCCCTGTAATGACACAGGTTTTGTGCACAGTGCAACAGTCAGCAGAGGTTTGGGTTGGCAAGGTCCAGCCAAAGCCCAGTGCAGTTGACGTAAAGGACACTGGCTCTAGCCCGCCAGCTCTGTCCCTATCAAATCAGGGACTTAAAGGTAATGCTGTACGCGTCCAGTCCATAGGTGAGCACAACGTGCCCTGCTGTGGCTGATATGGAAGAAATGAGGCAGAGCAGAGCCTAATGACATAGAGACAATTAACTGAAACTTGACAACTCTGACATCAAAGTTCCTGGAGTGTTAAACAGCAAGGACTTGGAAGGAATCCAGGAAGGGGCAGGGTATGGTATAGATTCACCTTTCCTGCAGTTATAGTGCTTTCCTCTGTGTTGTGTCCCTAGCTTGGAAGAATTTGAGGTTTTTTCTGCAGCCATTTCTCGTGGTCTTTGTTTCTCAAGTAGTAGCTAAGGGTAGTGTTGGAGTTACAGGCATGCATCTTGAAATAAGTGTACTGGGGTTCAAATCCTGGTCTGCCAGTGACTTGTGTAGCTATCAGTAAGTCACTTTATTCCATCTGGGCTTCAATCTTCCACCTATAAAATGTGGTTAACAAAACTTTTCTTCTCTTTGTTGTCAGTACAGCCTACTGCTCTTGGGATGGGGCCACTCGTGACCAAACATTTGTGAACTACCTTGCAGAACAAGGCTGTTGCTTTGCTCAGACCTGGTGCTGTTTGTAATGAAATACAAGAATAACACTTGAAAACCCCTGATGGGTTTAGCTGCGAAATCTCTGTGGCTTCCAGTTTTTGAACAACCTTTGTCAAGTAAGCACAGCACAGAGAGAGGCTGCGACCTCCCCAGAGCCCTGCGTGCACCTTTCCTCTCAATTACTCTTGCCTGGGAATGGCTTTAACACCATAAATCCTCCTGCATGAGGCAGCACTCCCACATCCTTGTACAGTAAGGGAGAGCAGAGACTGTAGTAAGGTGCTGCACATTCACAACCTTGCCTTGCTAGAAGTTGGAAGGTACCCAAGCATCTATCTAAGCAGTGTTAGCACTTTGTGTTTTCTTGGTTTTAAAGCTCAAGTGTTTAGTTAATGTCTGCACAGGTGGTTAAGTACAATGGCTGCCTCTGCCAAGTTACAAATCTGAAGTTTACTGGAAAGAAAAATAATATCATAAAGTCAGAGTTTATTCATGGGTTTTGCAGGTTGTAAATGTAAGGAAATGAGACCACTCATGCAGATGGACATAATGTATGCCTAGTATGACACCTAAAAATGCCACTCAAAAATTATAGGCCTTGAGACTCAAAGCAGAAGGGCAGAAGTCCCCTTGAACATTGTAGTTTGACACGCAATTTGTATTTATGAACAAAGTATGTTCAGTCAGTGTGACTTTTGCAAGCATTGCTCCAGAAAAGCTATTTAACAGCAAAGGACATATTTGGACTCAGTTTAAAATATCCTTCTGACAAAGAGCTGCCATGCAGAGCGTGAGAGTGGTGAAAGAGGGTTCTGCACCCAGTTCATAACACCTGAGATGTGGCACCAAGTAACAGTGCAGGAAGCTGCAAGGCACCAAAGTTGAACTACCACCAGTTTTATGGCTCTGTCATCTTGATTCTGGAAAGAGCTAAAGGACAAACACAAATTAGCATATCCTTTGAGCAACAGGCAAATTCTCATATATTTGTGGATACAAGAATGCAAATATAGTTTACTCTGAGTGACCTGCAAGGTAACGTATGCATCTTCTTTTCCATTACTGATCGCTCTATGGAAAGCTTCGTCCCTGGGAAAGAAGAACCTAAAAGCTTGTAGGTAATGGAGTCCTGTCCCGTGTTGAAGGAAACAGTGTTGATGGGCTCTTTTCAGGAACTGAGTGAGCTCTGCAGTTGCTGGGACAGCAGAGCTGTAACAGACTGTTGTAGATGCCGTTGTGCAGGTAGCAGGAGAAGGCAGTCAGCACGTACCACGAGCCCTGTTCATCTTCCCATGCGTAGCACCATGGGAAGAGGAACTTGAAGCTGCTGGGGAGATGTCCTTGTAAGAACAGTCTGAAAATCATTAATGTGAAATCTTGATGGTATTGCTGCTGACCTGCTACCAGTTCTAGTATCAGATCACTCCTTGAGATTTTTGGACAGAAAAACATGGGTTTGATTTCCCCCCCGCATCCTAATTTTCATGTCCTCTTCAGTTTAGACTGTTATGAAAGGCAGAAAATGTATGTTCTGTTTCTGCAAGCTCTAGATGTACAGTAACCTTCCTACACTGTAAATACACTCGTATATTCATGAGTAACAGGCAGTGCCATGCAGGGTTGTCAGGCCTCTGAAATGAAGGCTTAATTTTGAAATCCATGAGGATGTACTGAATGTGAACAGAACACCCTGACAAGCTGAACTTCTTGGGGAGGGGGGAGGGATGGGGACCCATTATTATTATTGCTAAATAGATCTTCTGAGAATATAGTATTCAGTGGCCAAGTGCCCTCCCACCCCTTAAATGTCCAGTGAGGAGTGATGGGCCAGCTCCTGTACGCTCAGATAATCACCAGGTATGTGTTTGTGATCAGCCTAGCCTCTGGGACTGTTTGCAGTGGGCAAGTTAAGAGGCGAGGAGATATCTTCTCTGCCCTGGTGAACTTGTGTCATTGAGGTATCAGAATCTGCTTGAACCTTCCGCAAGGAAACGATGATTAAAACATCCCCCAAGTGATACATGTTCCTCTCTGCGGCTTCGCAGCGGAAGGCTCCAGGGTCTGTTGGTGA
>NW_010243518.1:31808-43967 GCF_000690775.1 Eurypyga helias | reverse complement strand
CCTGCTGAGAAGTCAACTCAAGTTGGCGAGAGATTAGATAACACTTGTGACTGCCTGATACTGTGAGACTTAAAAGAAGAAAAAAGACATGCAGTGTCACCTACGGAGTAAACCAAAGCTTGCCTGAAGCCCACTGAAAGGTTTCCATTGAATTCAGCAGGTATTGGAGCGAGCTGCCAGCAACATGCTGATGTGACCTCAGGTTACGGCTGTGCCACTGCTGTGAAAGGAGGTTGTTGAGGTTTGGAGCTCAGCATCTGTCCTAGCAAAGGCAGCTGAAAAAGAAAGAAAAGGGGTGGGGCTGAGTGTGGAGCTCATTCTGGATGCTTTCAGTTTATAGACTGGATTTATCACCCCTAGCTGAAATGATTTCTCAGTGTTAGACACCTGCCTTTCCCCACGGCCAGCTCATAAACGACACTGCTCTTTAATATAATGGTTTTAAAGGTACAAAGGGTAAGTTCCAGCTGAAGCAATGTTTAATTTGGCTTTTGTGGTTCAGACAGCTAAGGAGCCACGGGCATGTCGGTTTGAATTTCAGCTACAGTTGTGTGTCAGGCACCCAAAGCCAGCTTTAAGCATGTACCACTGTGCCCCCATACAGGGCCTCGCGCTTCAGGCAGCCCTGTACTTCAGGGAGCACTTAACGTACGCAATAATTTATTCCTGTTTTGAATTTAAGCAGCACTACAATGCATTGTACTTTATTACAATGCTTCTGAATT
This sequence comes from Eurypyga helias, assembly GCF_000690775.1. NCBI lineage: Eukaryota > Metazoa > Chordata > Aves > Eurypygiformes > Eurypygidae > Eurypyga > Eurypyga helias. Next base: position 43,242 of record NW_010243518.1, on the reverse strand, counting down.
GCTTTCATAATTTCCCCTGTGCCACCACCCGAATGTAATTCTTCTCCCGTGCGTGCTCTGCTCCAGCTCAGCACATGGCTGTCTGCGGAAGCTCGCCTGCAGGCTCCTCCAGCATGGCTGATGCTTTACGGTCCCCTATCATTTCACAGCCAGTCTGAATGAATTTGAATTCACAGTAGTCCTGTACGGGAACCAAGCGTGATTATGTCCTTGGTTAAGTGAGGAAAAACAAGGTGAAGAGAGATGAATGCTGTGCATGAAGACAGTGGCAGTCCGTGGTGGGAGGAAAAGCTGCAGAGCTGCCAGCTGCCTCGTTCATTTGTGCTACTGGATTTTGGTTTGACCCACGTGTCGTTAACTGGATTACAGGGAGAAAAATCTTTTGACTGCCTGAAGCTTGTGCCCATCCTGGCAGAGGCAATGGGCAGCCTTCAGCACTCACATATATTCCATTTTAATTACACATTTTTTGAGCTTAAGAGTTTCCCTTGAGATGCTCATATTCTGTTTGAACCTCTGGAATGTGTGGTTAAATGAGAAGATAAGTTTTCTTTAAATAAGTATCCTTCTGTTTGCTCTCTTGTGGAGCGGCAAAGTCCTTCAAGGTGTTAAACAAATCTGTCGACAGAGTTATTAGTCACATCTTGGTCCTATGAACAAGTTGGGATTATTGTATTAGGAAAGTGCTCAGCATACAGAGACCCCATCCTCTGCTGTGATTTCAGAGAAGAAAACTGGATGCAAAATTTCCACATAATAAATGTGTCCTCGTTTATCATCACTTACTGTCTTTGGAAAATGAGAGGTTGTTTTTCCAAGTGATCCTGCAGCATTGGGAAGACTTCTGCAGCTTTGACTCATTGTGATTATTCCCAAGTGTTGTCATCGGTTCTTCCTGAATTTATGTGAAATTGCTCTTAGCCTGTGCTTGGCTCCCGAAGCTGATCATATTCCGAAGTTCTTTGAATAGGGGGAAAAAAAAACCCGTATCCCCACCCCCTCCTTATGCTCAAAAATACGATTTGCTTCGTTCAGTTTCATGCTGCTGGGTGATGCCAGACTGAAACTTCTACAGATCCCAAGTCTTCTATTTTCTTTGTCAGGCTGATGGTATAGGTTATATATCTTGGTTATAATTAAGGAGAGGCTGAAAAGAATGCAATATAGATCACTATACAATTACCATTAAACCTCTAGCCTGCTGTTCCGTTCTCTGAATGTCTAAGCATGCAAAGACATGATTCTGTGCTGCCCTGTGTGGCGTAGTCACATCCATCACAGCAGAAGTCGAACATGTTATTAAATTAGAGTGCGGATGATTAGACTCACTTTAATGCTAATGACTGTGATGCAGATTCTGGTCCTGCTGTGCAGTGTGATGGTGTGTAACTTGGGCTTCCCGTAAGCACAAGGCAGAACCGGCCCGTGTAGCAGGTGCTGATACGAACTGTTACAGTCCCAGACTCGGTGCAGTTATGGATTATCAAATAAAAGTGCAACTGCTTGATATTAAAATTCAGACAGGATGGGTGTTTAGGGCTAGGCACACTAAGTAGTTAAAAGGGAAGGGGTTTTGACCTGTAGCCTCCAACATTCATTCTGCTGACGAAGGATAGTTTCTGAAGTTCCCAGTCGTAAGATGCAGCAGGATCCCTAAGCACCAGTAGCGTGCTGGGGCGACAGGGAAGTATTGTGCAAAGGCACACATGAAAGGTGACGTTTATTTCTATCAGCTTGGTTTAGTTTGGAGCTTGAGTGTATCTGCTTGCAGCACCCATAACGTAAGGATGTTAATAATGACTTTCTGTATGAACTGGGCATAAAAACTCGCTGTATTCTCTTGAGCAAGTAAACACTCTCTTTTTACACCAGGGCTTGTAATAAAGGCTCCTTTCTCTGATTCCTTCTCCATCCAGATGTTTCTCCGTTACCAGTGTAGCATAGAAACATCTTCAGCTCTTAAGGCCACCATCAAAATATTCCCTATACCCCTGTCTTAATGTCATCTTATGCATTCTATTCATTCTATTCCAAGTTTGTACTGTATTTTTCTTTTAGAAAAAGAGTGCAGCTACTTCTAAGAAACTTTCCCCCACACTGAATGTCTTTCCCAAGCATGAGAACATTCTACCCTTTTATTTGCTCACCAGACATTGCATGATTTGCAATGGAAACTGGCAAGAACACATAATAAAAATAAAAATCGTGATCATCTCCGAACTGGAAGATGAGTGCATTTTCTGAGATATGCAGGGTTTTTGAGCACTGTGATTGAAGTCTCCAGGAATGTTAACTGAATTTTAATTTGTCAGTACTAAACTGATATGTATGGAGTGAGTGTGTTAGAGGTCAGAAGAGGGTGAGAGAGACTGAGCCGTGCAGGGTAAATGCATCGCTTAGTGCACGCTGAACAGGTTTTTGGTTACTGCAGTTTTCAGACTTGTACTCTAATCTTTATTGATTTGAACTGGGGCTCTTAGGCCGTAATTAATGCGGCATTAGTTATCCACAGGACTCTTGGAAAAGCTGTGTGCTAGCATTACTCCTGCTGATGGGCAATCGGCTGTGACTGCTGGGGCTGGAATGGGCAAAAGAGTGTGTTGGACTAGGTTGTAAAGAGTGGGTGGCCCAGGGATCGGGTGGAAGGACACTTGTTTCCCCATTTGCCTGCTTTTCTTGTGTGCTTTGTGGGTGAATCCTTGGGAATTTTGTTTTGAATGGCTGTTGAGTTGACTTGCCTCAGTTTTTCAGGAACCCCTATCAGACCCTTGGTCTGGCTTTGTGCTTTCCCGAAGATGTCATGAATTTTGGTTCAAAAGCAGTACAAAAATTAGCTCCACTCAAATGAAAATAAGGAATTCAAAGTAAGTGTTGGAGACAGCCCCAAAATTGTGGATTCTTCTTAAAATAATAATAAAAGTAAGGCTTGATTCCTCTCTGTTACTTCTTCAGGCCACAAGATTGGGCAGGTAACTCCAAACCAATTCTGAAGTGCTGAAAACTTTACAGGAAAAGGTCCTGCATATCGTCCAATGAAAGCAGCATTAATGGCTGTGTGTGAGACCACTCGGAAGCCAGTAACGATCTGGTCCTTAACGGAATTGGCTCTTCTGTAAGCATAAAGCTGAACTGTACTTATTCTGCTCTAACTTCTTTAAGGGCAGCTTAAGAATAATTCTTACAGTCAATTTTTGTTTTATACTAGGGTGAGGAGGTTGGCAAGTAATCCGAAGAAGAGGCATCCCTGAGGTCACCACACAGAATCAGGCAATGGCACGCTCAAGTTGCGTGGGCTTTTGTCATTGCGTGGAGTTGCCAGGGACTATTTTGGGTGACACGAGTAGCTTTTCTGAGACAAAACTAGTAGAGCTCTGTGTTGTTTGTTGCAAGTAGGTCGAGGTGAAACAGACTTTTGTGCAGCTGCCCTTCAGATCTTTCTTTGTAGTTCACCGCATCCTCTGTAAACTACATCATCTCCTGCATTTTTGTCTCTGACTACATGAAGCTCTCGTCTAGCTCGGGCATTTCTCCTGCTGTTTTGTGCTCCTGTGGTATCTCCTGCCACAGATCTCTGGCCAATGAAGCAGGGAGGAAGAAGGGTCATGCAGCAAATGTGGCTCTGAATTGAGGCACAGAGATCAAGGGGAGTAAAGGTTTTGCTTCACCAGCATTGTCAGACCTTGTTGACATTTCTCACTCAGCCCTTAATCCATAAAATGAGACTAAAAATCCTCCCTAAATGCTGGCAGAGCTGAGAGGGTGATTTCAATATCATTTGTGAGGTATTAAAGCCCAGATCCTTGAAGTATTTCAGCATCTTTTTACTGTTTAAGAGTTGCTGAATGAAGCATCTAAATAAATGTCTCATGGTTTTGGGCTGGCTTTATTTGTGATTTTTGAGCCTTTTGGTTTGGCAAAACCATGATAAACTCTGTTTGGATGGAAGCCACGTTTCTCTTTGAAATCTTGTGAAGCAGCACACGAAGCTATGCGCCTCTCTGTTTTGCAGTAATAAGGGAGAGATGGCCTGGGAGCTCTGCGTAGCGGTCCAGCTGTTCCCACACAAATCCTTCATTTGGATGAAAGGAGAGTGGAGCTGTTAAAATGATAGCAGTGAATGGCATCAGAAATATGATAGACAGATGGATGTTAATGTAACAGCTGTAAAAGGCCCATATGAGAAAACTGGGATAAAGACTAATTTATTCTACTTCAGTTGTATTGCATTGTTTTTTTTTTCTGAATGAATTGGGTACTTGGTGATCCAATAGCAACATAATTTCCAATTGTAAAGTGATAATGCACAATTGCCAAAGCTGTCAGGTACTGCCAGCTGGAGGAGTGGCTGCTGGGACCCTACATTTGCCCAAAGGAGAAGCAGGAAACTTCCTAGTGAGACACAGCTTCAGGACATGGGCACCTGTTGAAGTGCAAAAAAATGTGTTGTTTCTTTTCCTTGTCAAGTTTGCCGCTTTCTCCTTCAGCACCTGAGTGCTGAAAACGGGGAGCTTCAGTTCCCCAGGCGTCAGGGAGAAGATCTAGCATAAAGCTATGGAGATGATGGGGAGCCAACAGTATGTGACTGAGCAAGGCAGTTCCCAGACCTGGGCTTGTTTGGTTGGGCAACGAGGGGCTGAAGCAGCTCCCTGCTACCTATCTACAGCTCCTTGAGGGGAGTTACCAGTTGAGGGAGACGGTTTGTTATCTGGCACCACTAACAAAGGGGCAGTAGCTGTAAAACAGCCATTTGGAAGCTGCAAGTTGAATATTAGGAAAATAGTGAAAGTAAGTGCAGGGCTGGGACGGGGTGTCTAGACAGGCTGCGGAAGAGCCATCCTTGGAGGTTGTTGAGTGTTGGCTAGATGAAGCCGTGGCTGACCTGAGCCAGCACTGGCAATGGTCCCGTGTTGAGTGGGAGACTGAGAGGTCCCTCCCAGCCAGTATTTCTGTGATAAGAGATATTGGAAGGGAAAAGCTGTTTCTGCAAAAACACTTATTTTTGTCCGATGCTCAACATCGGACAAAATCAGTCAACCGACAGAAATCATGAGGAAATAATTTCTTTAAATATGTGGGAAAAGGAACAAATTAAAAATGTAATAAAAGAATAAAAAGTCCAGACACTGTATTTTACCTCAGGCTTTTTGAAAAGTTCTGCAGCATCTCAAACTATATCTATCTGTTTACGGACACGTAAGACATGCACCAGTGGTTCTGTCACAGCTCTTCCTCACTTCAAGGCAATTAAGCGTAGATTCTGTGGGTTTCTCATTTCCAGCACATTTACTGTATAAACAAAATTTGTTTTATTATGTTTACTCATTTGGAAAACAGCTAAGGCTTTGGGTGCGTATTCTAAGATTTTTTTGAACTCACTTCAATATTTTTTCCTGTGTCATAATAGTTGGCTTGTAACAGCAAAGTGTAGCAATTGCCTGATTGTGGCTGAAATCAGAACCATATACCAGGGGCTGGTTTGATCGTTTATGTCGGTTATGGTTACTAAAAAATTTGACTAATTGGTTAAATTTGAAGATGGAGAAAAATCTTCTGAGCAAAAAAATACAAATGACTACTTGGAACCAGTAATAGTTAGCTTTCAAATGTTCAGGATTTCCCAAAGATTCCCTCTTCTCTCTAAAAAACATGAGCTGGCACTGAGTTGTAGAGCGACTGGAGAAATGGGTGTTGAAGGGTTGGCCATGCTCGGTTCCACGCGATGGCAGCCCGCAGTGCTGTGTGCGTCTCGAACAAGCAGATCTAGGCAAGACAAATTCTGTCCAAGCCTGGTGCTGATGTTGTGAAGGAAAGAGGTGATGTTTTTCTGCACACAGGCTTCCTGAACTGCTGTTTTGGATCTTCCCAAGCTGCAGAATAGGGCATAGGATTTAAAGATCCATGTGAAATGGCAGAACTCCTGCGGCTTCAGTGGAGCAAGAATTTTGGCTGTATCTTCAATAACTACTGTCCTCTCTCCAATTTTTCTTATAAGAGATCACATCTCTTGAGGGCATGATTGTCATGCTTGCGATGGGGAAATTACCTTGAAGGTGTTCTGCCAGAAGCCTAATTCTGGGCTGGTTCCAGTTTGCTTCGCTAATGGGTAAACGGTTGAGTTATCTTGGGAGCTTAGTCACATCAAGATATTGCTCATACCAAGCAGTAATTCATTTAGTTGCATAGAAGGCTTTTGAGATGATGGCTTCATCATGAGTCAGTTGTTCATTATCACATTCCTCTGACGTTACACAGCAATATTGGAGCTGCCACAAGAAAACAGATGAATTATACAAGATTAGATGGACCTTGTCCCTGATAATGGCTAACGTGTCATGCCTCAGACAGACGCAAACATCCAGCGCGTTGCATCAGGCTGCTCATGCGAGGGAGACAGAGGCCTTTCTCAGCCCCTGCCTATGGTTAGCTTAAATATAGAAATGTGAAAGTGACTTTGCAGCTTGATTTCAGCTACTGGCACGGCGAAATTCCTATTCCTAACCATGTCTAATCATTCCTTTTGAAAATCTTGTTAAGGTATTCTCTCCAATTAGCACTTGTTTCAGTGAGCTTCACGGATTAATTAGATGTTGCATTACAAAAATAATTATGCCTTTTAACCATTTTCAGTTATTTACTTCTTTAAATGTTAGTTTTGTGAAGCAAACTGGCTTGGTGCCATAGTTCATTTGAGCAGAATCTAACACAGATTAATGAACAGACTTGAAAAGCAAGCAGTAAGTCCCCCAGCATTTTGTAATTAAGCAGTTTGATTAAAAACAACTGGAACAACTCTCTGCGCTGAGGAAGAAAGTGGAACAGCTCTCTGCATTGAGACATCCATAACAACAAATATCAAACCCAGATCTGAAAGTAATTTAGGTAGCTTAAAATTTTTCCTGGCTACCTGATAGTTTCCTAGGCGAGGTTTTTGAAGCGTGGGCATTTAGGTCAGTACAGAGATTATTCCCCAGCCTTCTACTTTGCAAACACAGAATGACAAAGTGATAGAGCTGACTTTCTTGAGGAAGGAACTCAAATGCTTGTCCTGACATGCTTCTGCTGCTCTACAGATGCAGCTCATATAATTCAAAGGAGGTGACATTTTCATATGAGCTGAGAATTTGTGCCATCAGGTTTAATGGAGTTCCTTCTGCCTCACCGTCATGCCAGTGAGATCTAAACCAGGCCCTCTAAAGATACCTGTGTGCAAAAGGCCTGTGGCCATGAAAAGCTTTGTTACCTGTTTTGGATCAAAGGCTTAAAATTGCTGTTGGGGTAAAATCCCAGCTCCGGTTTTAGAGAAGCTACGCTGATTTACACTGACTGACAAGCTGTCTCAGAGTAGGGCCAGGCATAATGAGTAGTTTGACTGTGAGTATCATAGAGCTTCATCATGCTGGTTCCTGTGCATGTGTGGACAGTGCTGTAATTGATGTGAACAAGGCCAGTCTGAAAAAGCTGATACTGCAGCTCAAGTGCGCGAGGCAGCACTAAATTTCATTCACTGCACATTAAGGGCAAGTCAGGTAGACAGAAAAATACACAAGTTCTTCTCTTCTTCTTGTCCTAGCATTGCCTGTCTGAGCTACATTTCTGTGGAAATGTGCCTGTCTGAGGCCTCAGACATCAATTTTCTCTTATTTTCTAACCCATTTAGCGCTCTCTTTCAGACCCAGATCTTGTTTAGAATCAATAGCTCCCCACTATCATCAACACTTAGTGTATATTCATGTATTGGATTTAAAAATGGAGAGGAAGAAAACTTAAAAGAGAAAATATGTTTTTTCGTTGGAAGTCTAGTATTTGAAATGCAGACCCTTTATTTCGGCTTTTAGTATTGCTACATTACAAAACACAGCTGACACCATTTATGCTTCACCTTGGCTTATAAAATCCATAAGCGGACTACAGAGATCTCTTATAACGTCCTCCAAACCTGAGACATCCAATGCTTGGGCCTTTTTAGTCAGTCCTCTCCTCAGATGCACCTTCCACAGGTTTGCTGCAGGTCGTAGTCTTTTGGATCTGACCTCTACCAAGCTAAGACACGAAACAAGTTCTTGCAGTCATCTGGCAGTGACCCGTTCCATCCCTGTGCATCCTCTGCAGAAGGGTGAGCACCTCCTGTACTGAAGGTCACTGAGGTGGCATCCGTAGGGTTATCATGCTGCTGGGCTGCCTGGGTTGTAGAGTCTCCACCTGTTCTTGCAGACTTTAAAGTTAATTTTTTAACTTTAGGCAGGAATTGAGAAACATCCTGTCTCCTAGAGAGCCTGATTATAATTTGGATGATTGGAGTAAAAGAAAATTTAGGGGAAGTTGTGCCCGAGTCCTGTCCCTACCAGTTGGTCTCTTCCTTCACATGGCTGCTGTGCTCCACATCACAGTAGATGGGAGTATAAAACTCCTACGCCTTCCAGGAAACTTGAATAAGTGAAATATTTATTCATCAATATGGAAAGCTGTGGTTCTTTATCAATAATAATCGTCTCCCCAGGAAAAGGGCACAGGAGTACCACTAATGAGGTGAAATGGGCATCTTTTCACACTGCTTGCACGTGAGAAAGCCTGCACGTAAAAAGTTTGCAGTTGTTGGATTACATTACTCTTCTTTGTAACTTCACGTGCTTTTGCATAAGAAGATGAAACCACCTTATTGTTAATGTACATCTGTGTGGATACTTCCCCTCTCTTCATGGTTTTATAAAACCACCAGCTCCATACAGGTGGCACCTTCCCTTTTTCCATTTGGCATATTCATTTGCCTTATTCAGGATTGTTTGTGCCTTCCCCTTCCTTAGGATTGCAGTGAGGAAAATGTGCTAGTTTTGTGTCTGTTCAGTTGCAAAATGCTTGAGGGATTTGTGTGGGGATGGGGTATATAGTAGTGATTTAACTAAGGTGTATTTAGCCTCCTCAAACACTGAAGGACCCTTGCGTGGCAGTCATTCCCTGTGTATGCAGTCTGTGTATGCTCCGTTCCATATACAGAGATGCAGTTCATATTCCATTGCTACACATGTATATGCAAGATATGCATACTGCAAACCCGAGCTTTCTGTGCTAACCCCAGCCCACAGGAAAATGCTCTCAGCCAAAAGGGTAACCAGGGAACTGGTCCCTGCAGTAAACCAAACATAAACTGTATAGCTACATCACCTGATTTCAGCACCGTTACTCCTGATTTGCCTGAATACAGAAAGAACGGCGGCTGGTCAGTGCATCCTCTCACACTGGGAATGCTGACAGACTCCATGCTGGAGATCTGGTGAAGTTGGTTTTATCTGGGAAGCTCCCAGGAGAGGCTGGCTGCAGGTAACCTCCGTCTCACATGGCTCCCTTAAAGCCCTGTGTCATGTAAGAGAGTGGAAGAAGAAATACTCTTAGTAATGGCACTGTCTTAATTCTCGAGGGGGGAAATGCATGCCTGTCTGTACAGTTCTCATTAAAGGTTCCAAGAAGAACACTTAAAGAAGCTCCTGGTACCTAGGTGCAATGCAGTGTCTTCCCCGGGAACCTGGCCAAAACTTGTATTGTAGCATCAATTATCGAGATGGGCCAGCACAGCTCTCTTCTCAGCAGCCTTTCTCCTCTTAGAGAGGAGGATACTATCAGGGCCCTGGGAAAAACAGATGCTTCTGTACCCATATTTGGCAGAGGCCTCAAACACATCAAACACCAGAAGCAAAAGTATTTCTGTTGCCCACCAACTGGACAGGCTTTTGATGATGCTGGAGGTTCCCCGGTGTGTCAGAATGGCTAGTAAAAGGCAGGTTGAGTTTGGAATTATTTTTTTCTTTTTTTTTGAGCCAGACCCTGTGGTCTGGGATAGAGAAGTATGGACACAAAAATAAATTAATTGAAGGAAAGTTAAACTGAGCTTGCAAAATAGCTTCAGTGCAGTTGCTGCAAGTTACCTTTTCCATCGACATTCAAAGGGACTCTGCTCTGGAAGCAAACGTACATGCAGCATTGCTTTAGTCCAGGTGCCTCAAGGGCTGATACATCTGCACCTGAGTACTACAAGGTGCACAAAATGAATCTGAGAGGCTTTATACATGCGCAGGATTAATCTTTGCAGCTTCTGCTTCACTGCTTTCAGTACTCAGACAAACCAGATTAAAGATCCCTTGTGTTTCTTTGCTCTAACACCTCTCCCATCATTATAAGAGAGAGATTTTCCATATAGACCCATACTTACATTGGTGGTTATAGTGAAGTAAGTACAATCACCTCTTTTTTTCTCTTCTTACATATGGCTATCTGTCATTTAACTGTGGTTTTCTCAGAGCAGGGTTTCATCTCCTTAAATTTTTGGAAAGCATCTGGCAAATAATGGATGCAAGCCTGTACAAACAGTGATAAGCTTCACCTGTTTAGACTGTTTTTCTTGCAGTGCTTTCTGCTTAGGATGGGAATCAAATCTGGAAAACATAAAACTTCCTACAGCATATATTATTTTCAAGCTCCAGTACAGTGGCCCTGAATTCATGGCTTTCAAACCTCCTGTTATCCGTAAAGCCTCGGGAGAGCTGAGACTGGCCAGGAATGCTGAGCTGCATCTTCCTTGCATCATGTCTTGTGCTTGGCTGCTGCTGCTTATGGCCCCCGTAGGTTAAGGGTCAATGTGCGTGCATGTACGTAAAGTCTGAGCCTGTCTTTAGGTGATGGCTTGCACTCAAGTTATGCAAAACTATTCTAGTTGGTATATTTTTCTATACTTGGTTCATAATCTGTATTCTGCCTTCTTTCTGACTGAGATTTTGAAGACAAACACACACCCCCACACCCCACCTGCGCCCCCAGATGCCTCGGCCCCAAACTAGTCCCATTCCATGGCTCAACACAAGTAAGGCTGCCAAATCTGCCCTTCTGGCTAGATCCACCTTACAGAGCTCACATGGAAGTTTAACAGCACAAGTACAAAATCTGCACCTTTTCATCTGATGTGATAATGGGTAATAGGAATTCTATTTTACTGTTTATCTAGAAAATACACTAATATGAAGCGAAGAGGTGTGAAAAATATTGTAAGGATGACCATAATGATGTTTCTCCCAAAACAGTAGAGTCTGCATAGACTAGTAATAAGTTCACCTCATTGCTAAGCAGATGAAGCTGCTAAATGTGTAAAGGCTCTACTCTTCAGCATTCCCTTAAGAGTAAACAGCCCTTCCTGGGGAGGCTGAAATAATGACCCATTTAGGCTTTTATTCATAGTTTAAATTTCACCTCCATCTCTCTGCCTAGGCTATATCAAAATCCAGGCACTACTGAAATACTCTGGAGACCCAAATGAAGATCTGAAGACCTGAATCTGAAGCCAGCCAAGAGGCAAAGGGACTCGGGAGAAATCTAGGCAGCCTGAATATGCTCTTTAGTGGCTATTCACATCTCATATGTTCTTTAGCCAACAACTTGCATCCAAGAATGC
>NW_010243518.1:24469-31777 GCF_000690775.1 Eurypyga helias | reverse complement strand
CTCCACTCTTTCCCCTCTTTCTGTCCAGTCCTACAGCCCTTACATGAACTTTGAGTAATTCCCATCAAAGTCAGCTGGTTTGCTGAGTGAAGTTCAAATCCCCCTTGGCTCTGTGTAGTGCAGCTTTAAGTCCTGGTAATAAAAGAGATTGGGAAATCTGCAGAGAATTAGCAAACCACAGGCCAAGTCCATATCCTGCTCACTGCCTCATCAGCCCTTTTCCGAAGGAAAGGTAACGCACTGTCCAGTCTTCCTAAGTCCAGCAGAGAGACCTTAAAACCTGCCACCTTTCAGCTAAAGAGGTCTTGAGGTCCTTTCCCCTAAAGCCCCAGAATAAATTGTAAAGGAACCCTGTTGTTCCAGTCCTCGGGGGGAGGTTAATGAAATATGTTCTGAAGGTTGACAGCCTTTCTTGACGGCCTTCATAGCATCCCTTTGCTCTCCTGACAATGGTTTCCAAGGTACTAAATTATAACTGGACATAAAGCCTTCCCTGAGAAATTAAGGTGGTATTTTGCACTTACCAACGCCAAATGCAGACAGAGACAGTGCTAAGCAATACACTTACTGGGCTTAGCTTAAGCAATGGTTCAGGTTTCCAAGAAAGATACTACTTAAATGTATCTTTTATTGGTCTAAATGGGATCAAAATTCACTTTTTATCAAAGCATCAAGGTTCCTCAACATATACTTAATCAAGAATATTAGACTGTACCCTAAGTTGTTCCATTCCTGACCTCAGTACAGAGCTTTGAGTGAACCTGCTGTGTGCTCAGCAGGAGAGGGCAAGTGCCTCAAACATGGTAGCTGTTGCAGTTATTGTCCTGTGCCCTGAGCTGTTTTGAATTGTAGTTGGGCTTTTTCTCCCTGGAATCTACGTGCTTTTTGGGGTTGAAATTACTGAATTTTTAATTTTCTTATTCTGACAATGTGTGCTGATGTCAGCATGTTAGAGATGAACCCAACCGGAGTAGATGAGAGGTCCCTCAGTCAGATGTCAGGACCTTGCCAGACAGATTTGAAACAAAACACTGTGTTTTAGGCCTCTGTTATTGATGTGCCTGAGCTGCATCACTTATTCTGACCAGCTTCAAGCTCAGGGAATTGATAGCAGTATGAATCAGTGTCTGGATCCAATATCGGTGGCTTAAGATCAGCTCACGAAAATACAGGCATTTCTGAGAGATGTCGTACCAAGGGATGAGAAGAGGAAACTGCCAGCTCTAATGCGGCTTTTTCTTCTCCCTACTAATTGTTTTAGATAATGAGGGAGACGGAAGCACTCATGATATTTAAGCCTAGAGGGTTGAATCCCAGCAGAGTTGACTCAGCTATTCATCCTTGCAAAGCAGATAAGCTTGGTGGTGTGCGTAGTAGGAAAGGAAAAAAAATGCTTTCCATAATGAAAAAGGATTACGTTTGAACAATGCTTATAAAAATGCCCTTCCACCATTCCTTACCTCAGCTGAAGGGGCGGGGGGGAGAAACATTGTCAGAAAGGAATTGTGTTTTTGTAATCTCTATTTTTACATCTTTGACCACACTAAAATAAAATGGTAATGTTCACAGGGTAACAGAATCTACAAAAGACAGAGGGGAAGCTGGTGCGCATTGCCTGCGTTGCATCCCTGCCCCAGCAGCCTCGCTGCAGAGCTGGCTGTGCTCTCGGTGCACCCTTCGTTGTTGGCTCCGTAATAGCTCCCACTTCAGCTTTTTAATGTCATGTAGTGTAAGGTGCTGTAGGGGATTATCCTGCATCTTTCATACATGCTGCTTCTATTTGCTTTTCAAAAAATACTTATCTTCACATAACAGACACTCATTTTCTGGCCCAATGACGAACATGCTTTTGGTGATATACACAGAGCCACTCGTGTGCTGGGGCAGAGGAACATGCTGTATCGTGTAGTTGGATGCCAGGAGCACGTCCCACTATGTGACATGCATGCGTGATCTCTTGTGGCAAGAATGAGCTTTCTTAGACTACAGAGGAGTCGTACGAACATTGCCATGTGCAAATCCTTGGTGAAATCTGTGCTGTTGTGTGAAAGTGCACAGCAGCCATCACCAGCATCACGAGGTGTGATGGTGCAGGGTGAGCACTGGTAGCCTGATGCTTTGGATCCTTAATATGGTCTCATACTGGTGCTGAGCAGTAATTTCAGTTTGTGAGCAGACTGGAATAAGGAAATATAGACTAAATATGGCTGCGTTTAGAAGTTACTGCTTGGGTAAGGAAATTAAACTTGGCTGTACTGGCTCAAAGCTGCATTGTGTGGGGCACTCCCTGGCTTTTGGGGGGGAAGAGGCATTGCTTTGGTCCTTCTCTGCACACTGCTATGCTTATGGCTTGTGGTAGAGCCTGCAGGGCCTGTGTCTTGGCAGCACCAGGATGGTACCTGGATGCAAGAGAAAAATGAGTTATCCACGTCTGCTCAGTTGTGCACACCTCTGCAGTGAACTGGTCCAAGCCTGGACCTTTTTCCTAGTACCTGAGGGTTTTCTTGGTTTCTTTTCTGGGAGATTTTTTTTTTCAATAGCTTTTACTTCGTTGTAAATCTATTTTAGTAAGATTATAGGACTTATCTAGGAGCCATCTTTCTCAATGGGAAGCTGTAGGTCAGAGGCAAAGTCCTTTTCCCTATATGTTTTTCTTTAGAAATATCCCATTCTGGTTATATTCCCTTTGCCCTGAGTGCTGATGTCTCATGTGTGTTTATTTTTTTCTCCATTTCCTTTTGGGACTTGCAGGAATGTGTCTATTTTAATGGGGAGAGGCACCATTGTAACAAGTGACATGTTTACCCTGTGACTCGTGTTTCTGAAAAAGGAAGAATTTCCAAGGAGGAGCGGGGATGTCGTTAGGGGATTCCACTTGATCTGTCCCCACAGTTTTTGTGTTTTCTTATCCTCAGTGGGAATTCTTGATCTAGTCAGAATTGCAGATTGACATAACTATTTGTTATTCTTAGCTGTTTCTGAGAGAAGCCAAAAATGGTGGTTTCCATTAGTCATTCCCCATGTTGACCATATGAAGGCCATGGCAGGGCATGATGCTGGCCCTCAGCCTATTGCCAGTATCCAGGAATCAGGGTGGAGGGTTCTTAAGGGGGAATTAAGGGGAATTCCTTTTTGTGGGTGAAGGGTCACATATTTTTCTGGGTCTGGGGAATAGTCCTTTTCCCTCCTCCAGAGATTAGACGACTCTGGGCAGTTTCCTCAAGTTTGCCATGCCTGAGGCTCCCAGAATTTGATAGACTTTGCTCAGGCACTGAACAGACATACAGCATGGCTTGACGCTAGGGATAGTGTTAGGGTTGGCATACGGAGTAAAGGAATCTGCATGGATCTAACGAATACAGAGTAAGGCTAATCCAAAATGCATATCGTTTCCTCTTTTGTTTTCTGTTCTGATTGTTTGAGGCTCACAAAACTGTGGTTAGTTTTCTCCGTTTTCCTTTTCAGTTTTACCAGCTGCCTTCGTTCTTGTGGCACTCCTGGTACGGGAGGAAGGACGGGCACTAAAAGGCAGCTTAAAGGCTGTTTGTGAAGGTCTTGCAGTCCAAGCTGGCAAACAGAAATGGCATAAGGGTTGGATGAGTACGCAAGGATTTTACTTCTCTGAGCCTAATCATTGGTGCTGTGTCACTGAAGCATAAGCTGTATGGAACATCCATCTGAGCAAAGACTTTATTCGTTCTCTGAAATGCTTAGCGTGTTATAAAGTAATGATGGCATTAATAACAATAAAAAGGCATATTAAGGAGATGGTCTCCATAACTTCAAAGGTAGAGAGAAAGCTGTTGCTAAGTGGTAATACCCATTGGTATTATTGTTTGTTCTTGCTATTACTGTCTATACCTTACAGCTTTAGGTATATTTTTCTTGCTTATTTATTGCTACTTGAACTTTCTTTTTGTCCAGAATGTGCCAGGAGGCCTTTAGATCAGTCACATCACTCACAGCTTAGTAGAATCCTTGGACTCATCTTTTATTTCTTGACACTGTCAAATTCTGCTGAAGCATAATAGGCAGAAATGCTTGACCAACAGAGAACAAATGTTCAAGTCACTTCTGTGTTAGAACAAGCCTTGAAGTAGCTCCAGCTCTGGGCCACCCCTGTGCAGAGCAGGCTGACCTGAGCTGCCGCCTCGGGGTTGCTGTCTGGCAGAAGAAGGTGAATCACTCCCTCAACCTCAGCACTCCCAGCAAGTTTCTGATTCTGTTGTACTAAGTGGCATATGCAGAGATCTGGAGCATTTTTAATTCTTCCCCTTACCTGCTTTAAGTGTGTGATGTTACAGTTTAAGGGTGGATATCGAGCCTTCTCTGTACTGAAAGATAAGCTCGTAGAGCATCAGAGTAACATAAAGCTGAAAGCCATCAAGGGTGGCTTCTGCCCTGGTGCACAGTCTCTGCTACTGCTAGTGTCCTAGTGCTATGCAAGGCGTGATTTTTTCACTAATTGTACATTCTACAGAAATCGTAAGGAGATTTCAAGAAAGACATAAAGAAGCTTGCCAGAAGAGCCCCGTACTTTAAAAGATTGTAATTTTTACTTTTTAAGAAAGGAAGGAAATTAAATGAAAATTTACCACAAGTTCTCTAGAGTCAAACATGGTTCTTTCTCCCATTACTGCCCATCCAGGGTTTTCTTTCTATTAATTTCATTCTCATGTGCTCTTTCTAATTCCTTTTAATGACATTATTTACCTGAAACTGTGCCTTCCTGAACAACTGAGGGCCACAGGGCCTATTGGGTCTGCTATTTTCTGAAGCATTTCTTCCTTGTAGAAGAGAGAACATTGTCGCATAGTGAGCTTTTCAGCCTGTGCAGTTCCAAGTCACCTCCATGGTGAGCACTGCCCACGTGCCACCTCCACTGGGCTGTGAATAAGGATATTCAGGAGAAAATTGGGATGTGAGCTTTAACTTAGTCAAAACACTTCATATTTTGTGGAGCTGCAGAATAGAAGAAGTGATAAATATTTTACGTTTTAAAAAAGCCAGCATTGGTTCTGTTAATTTAAGTAATTTTTCATGTAGTTAACATTTATCACAGAAAGCAAAGACTTCTGGTGCTGATCTTCATCTGGCAAAAATTAGTGTATTTCCATAGATGAATGAATCTGCTCTGACTTATTCCAGCTCAGCATTTGACTAACTGCAAATAATGAAATGGTGAGGTAGGGATGTAAGGAAGAAATTAGCCATGCTGCAGCTTGGCAGTGCTGTTTTCAAGTCCTGAATGCTCAAGATTAGAATTGGCCAAAATGCTCATTACAAACAGTATTAACAACTTAATGCCTTTATAGTTGTTAAGTAGTTGCAAATCAGCCCAGCCTTTGCTTTCAGAGCAGTTGTTTTGCAATTACTCCACTCCAGGCAGCTCAGAGGGGTCTCCTTCAGGCTTCAGACCTCAATCTGTTTTCTATTGCACCACCCATGGTCGCCCAAGTGACGTGGGATTGTTTCTGTTTCCTGATTGGGCAACCAAAGCATTTTAAGCATGAGAATAATTAATAACATACTGCCCCATTATGCTAATGGGAGCTGCAGGTGTTTGACGTTTTAGGAACCCAGACTTCTGCAAGACATTAAAATTTATTCATGTAGCTCTGAGGGTCTTCTGCCACGGATGAGACCCTCATTGTACTTGGCACTGTACAGATGCCGAGACATCCCCTGCTCCAAAGCATTTACAATCCAAGTAATTTTTAATCCTATTGTTAAAGATTACAATGCATCGTGCCTTAGAACTGTGTAACACAATGTTCATGAGGCAGAAACAAAGATGCACTGAGAGACAGTGCCCACTTGAAAATCGTACATCTGTCGGAAACACTTGACCTACTTTGTACAAATGACCTTCAGAGGTACTGTCATGGGTATAGATTTTGAAGGGGTAGGGAAAAGAGATTGCCTTTTTAGTTTGCTCGTGTTCTGTTTCTGAAATCACTTTGCATGCAGCCAGTTTTACATCTGAGCCTTTTTGCTTCTCGCCCTCATGATGTCCATTGAGGAAAATTATTAGCAGTGAACTCTGATGCATGAAGTATCTTCTCTTTAAAGTCTGATATTATATAAACTTTGATTCCTCCTCATATGTACTGTGTCTGTAAACACATAAAATTCGATTGTCTTCATGTATCCAGAAGAGTATGCAATTTACAACTCCCAATTTATTGCTTTTTTTCCTGGTTGTCATTCACTTTGTTTTCTTTATGTTTAGGATTCATTGTGACAAATAGCTTTGCACTGTTTTTTGTGTTCAGTAGATATGGGGATTGCAAAATTGCCAAAGGAAAGGTGCTGCTTAGTTGCCTTGGAGAAGCTATGTGGGTGAATCACATTCCTATCTCTCTTCCTTACAAGTCTGATATATCTAGTTACAGTTTGCACTAAGCTGCTGCTCAAGTGGTACAACCTCAATTTTCCCCTCCCTTAGACAGAAGTAAACAACCCTAAATAGAAAAGAAAAGGTAATTTCAGAAAGATTTCTTCTCAGACTTTTTGATTAATAGGCAAACTTAAAATAGGAGTGTGTGTGGAAAGACTCACTTGTGGTCATTACAGTTTTCTGCAGCGAAGAAAAAAGTATCCTATTTGTTTCATTTTGATAAGTTTGTATTTTCCACGGAGTCATAAATAAGTTCTTTTTTCACTCCAGAGTTTCATGAAATGCTCTGAACATCTTCCAGGGCTGCGTGTTGGAGACCAGAAAACTGAAGATTGAGACTCTTGAGAGTAGCCTATGGTTGGGAAACTTAAAAGCATCCTTTAAGAAATATAGGTGCTATGCTTCATTTAATTAAATGCAGCACTTAGAACGAGTGGCTGGGAAACATCTTTTATCTGTCATGTTTTTGTAAAGAAATGAGACAATTTAAAGGTATGCTAATCTTTCCCATTATTCTGAAGCTAAGCTTTCAATAAGAAAAACTGCTTTTCAAACACAAGTGTCATAGTTAACACCTCTTTATAAAAGATAAATGATGATGGCAGAGGAAAACAATTTGTAGTACTTTCAGTCATGAGGAAAGCCCTTGTGGATGAAGTAGAGGTTCTTAGTGGAAGATCATAACAGACAGCGCATCATAAAACAAACGACCAAGAATGAGGAAAAGCTGAACTTAACAGAAAATTATTTGCTTTTATTTTCATTTCACTTGCCTTATTTTCCCGTGACAGTCAAAATTGATGCTTCTGGTGGAATTAGCATGTTTGTGACACTCATCTTTTTCTGTCGTAAATGTACTTTTAGAAAGAGATTTAAGGACCTGTGGAGCTCTGATTCACTCTGTGGAG
>NW_010243518.1:17630-24438 GCF_000690775.1 Eurypyga helias | reverse complement strand
TTCCCTGTTGACTATAAGGCAGAGAAACTTTCTCTGGTCCAGGCTGGTTTGATGCCTCTGTTGTGCCCTGCTGTGCAGTCTTGGAGCTAAAATTTTGAAGACACCCAGTGGGGATTCCACATTTTTGGCCAGAGTTGGCCATAAAAATACCTTAGACGCATTTGATGTTTCCAGCCTTTATGTGTTTCATTTTCTGTTCTCTCAGCACGCAGCTGGCAATGGCAAGGGTCAGTCAGGAGGCCCAGATCCAGGCCTGGGCATATGATTGCATTTACACAGTAAATAGCAGTGCCATCAAATCATATGAATTAGGAGGAAGGGTGATGTTGGTCAAAGCAATGAACCCCAGTGCCTTGGATTCAGATAGTGGGTCTGCCACAGAATCCCTGTGAGACCTTGAAAAACACCTAACCTTGCCCTAACCTTGCTTTACGTACCTGTTAATCACTGTTTTCTTTATAGTTTTGGTTTTGGGGAGTCCAAACCCAAGCATATAGGGCTCTGTAAGCTTTATCAGATTAGACATTGCTAATTGCAATAAAGCACACAGTTGGTTGAGAATGTCTGCAGGATTCCTCAACCCCTTCAGGTTTCTGGACAGGTTAGTGATGTATGGAAGTTGGTCTCTATCTGAAAATACAGACATTTGGAAGCTGGGCCATGCCTACAACTGGCACTCCCTCACAGAGAGAGGTGGAAGTGCATCTGGAGACCTCCCTAGGGACATCTTGAGGACTGGACTTGTGGTTTGCGCAGAGACCAGCAAGCTCAACTGAGGTCAAGCCAGGAGTGTTCTTTGGAAAACAGTGGGCCATATTTGCTTGAATATGCCCAGCTGGTTAGGTCTCTGCAGGATGTGACATGTGGTTCCCAGACGAGCAGTCTCTAGGCTGCCCATGAGGGATTCAAAGCCCATGTGGGGTACAGGCCAGCTGCTGATGTGTCTGCTCTCCAAGCACAACCATAGCTAGGGTCTTCTTCCCTCCTTAAGCTCCTGCAAAAATTCTGCCTTAATTTGTGCAAACTGCGAGGTACCAATAAAGTAACAGATCATGCAAATGTGTACACAGCTGTGATTTCCCCTGAGATTTTCTCAGTCCAGTTCATTGGAGTGACTAGAATGAAAGAATATTGCTCAGTACTCTTGTGCATGTGAGGTCTGACCAATAACACATTACTAAGATAATACTTTCTTATCTCATACGAATGCTGGGAAGATTGATTAGTCTTTGCCTGTAATATGCTGGGAAACTGGGAAGCGTTATTTGCCATAAATGCTAAGTACTACTCTTACTGAGGCATATGTGACTCAGTTCCTTAGTTTTAAATAAATGAAAGCCTATGTCATTAACAACAACAAAATAAATGCAGAAGGGCTTACTCAACTACAGATTTGTAGTTGACAAATTTGAATTTACAAAGCTCAAGTAATTAAAAGCATGAGCTGGAAAAGATCCTCCAACTTCAGAATAGGTCTGAGACCTGGAACTCTGCAGTGCTGAGGACTTTTAGCTTTGTATCTCAATGTATGTTCTTCCTAACATTTCTTTGCAGCCAGGGTTAACACCTGGGATTTATCTGGCCTCTTACCTAAACACAGGAAGATATCCCAAACTATAGGAACCTTAAGGGTTTCTAAGGATCCCAGAGCAATAAGCAGTAGGTACCTGTAGAAGCTTGTATGTCGTCTCATATGGACAGCTTAAATCTGGAGCAGTGTTGTGTTCCCAGCATCATTAGCCCAGAGAGTGAATGGGATGGGCTCAGAAGTGGGATGATTTTATTTGGTTCATGAAGCTTTGGTGAACACTGAGAGAAGTGACCCCAGGATTGTTTCTCAGGTGAGGAAGGCTGATGAAGGTGCTCTAAGAAAAACCTCTTCATGGAACTTCTCTCTCTAGCCAGGCTGAGATTTGCAGAGATTGACAGAGTTGGAGGCCCAAACTTCTTGGCAGATTCTGTGCCTGCTAGGAAATGTCTTGTCCTCGAGATACTGAGCAGCTGGAAAAGACTTATATCCCTGTGATCCTTCTAAAACATGCATCTAGCAGACACTGCTTACTGCTTTCTGTTGGCTTCCTGGCATTTTGCACTTCTCTGCCTCCCAGTTTGTGTCCTTTACTACCATATCAAATGCTTAAGATCTAGTGGATTGTTTTTCTATTTTAATTCCATAGATGAATTGTCAAACAGCAGATTCTACACACTCTCTCTCATGAGTTTTTCAAGTGAAGAGGTAAGCTCAGCATCTTAATGTGGTATTGATCTGAGCCCTCTGGAATTTGAATTTGCTTGACTTTGTAAAGTTTGCATAGGTAGGATATCTGAACATCAGATGCCTGTCAAGCTAAAGACTGGCCTGTTTGATCTGGCTAACTCATAATGAATTGAGCTGTTAATGTGAGTATTTGATAAGAACACCTGGGGGTGTTTGGCACAAAAGGTGCTGGAGATGTGGAGCTTGACAGATGGATGCTCTCCAAATTTAAATCAGGTAGGTCTTAAACAATGATTTATAGCCGGGGAGAGTGGAATGTAAAGTGATGTGATATTTTCCACGTGAAGCAGTCTGGTCTTTCTTAAGATCAGGATACAGGATGGAAATGATCTGAGCTGTCTATTAACAGCCTTCATGTCAGCTGGAACAGGCTTTTGTATTGTGCTTTGTGTGCTAAGAGTCTCCTGAAGCACTTTGCCATGACAAACCACGTAATAGTTCAGTTTATGGAGGCAACAAATAGAACTGTAGTAATGCATGTAATACCTCTGCACTGATTTAGGGGTACACTTTGACTTGCTAGCAAACATCACACCCCAGGAAAATTGACTACAAGCCCACAAGGATTTCATCTCCAGTGATAGGTAGACAGAATATGAAGAGCTCTTATACTTCCTAAGTTACCTCTACAGTGATCATCAGTCAGGCACCGTAAGGATTTTCGTAGCGGCTGTAGTGATGTGTGCTGCAGCACACTCACATGTTAACCAGGCGAGTTAGCAGCACCTCTTTTCCATAGCATAACAAGTGGGACTGGAGAAAGAGGATCAGTTTTCACTTAAGGAACATGTGTTGGTGGTGAGACTAAAGCGTGCAGGGACTGGAAATGAATGGCATGGTATGTTTGAGTGGTTGTCTCCTTCTTCTCTGCCAATGAAGCAGCTTTCCAACTACAAACGCTTATTTGGTTATTATTTACTTCTTTCGGTGTTAACACCCACTACAGGAGTAGACCCAAACAGTGCTGTGTTATCATGAAGTTCCTTCTTCCTTCAAGGTCTGGACTTGCCGTTGCTGATTCCTCGTCACCCTGGGCTGTTCCAGCCTAATTTGGCAGAAGCCAGAGCTGACTCTGGCCCTTGAACCTGAGTGTGTACTTTGTGAAAAGGGAGAACAATTGTCAACCTCCACATAGGCTGTCTTGCTGTGTGGGTGGAGAGGGATATACAGCAAGAACTTATTATCTTTTTATTACATCATTCCCAAATATTTTTAACCTCAGTTGTACTAAGATTGTACCCAGAGCTGATTGAAACACCTGTTTTAACACATTCTTGGCTTGTTTTGCTCCTCAGACTGGAAAATTCCTCTGGGGAATGAATGCATGGCTTGAGGAGGAGGGTGTAGGAAACCGAGGTTGTGCAATGCACACCGAACCCTGCATTCCTTTTCTGCACAGTACGTTATACATAGCTCTGCGAAAGCTCACTGCAGGGCAGCGTTAAGGATAGAAGCTTTACTGTTTGCCTTCTGATCAGACCCATCAGATGCTGAGCCGCCAGAAACATTCATTTACTCAGTAAACTTTCTCCCTTTGTGTCTGGTTGCTGTTGAGGTTAAACCAGTGTCTGCCCATGCGGTTTGGGGCTCGGTACTATCGTTGTTCAGAGGCTCTGAAACAACCACTGTGCCATTGTGAACACGTTAAAGTTGAGTTTCTCTGCCAATCTCTCCTGAGATGCTTTTGTTCGTTCTGTCTGTATCGCCAAGCCAGAGGCGTCAAATTCCAGTAGAAAGAGCACTCTTCTGTCACAGGGGGTTTGATAAGTCAGAGGCACTGCTGTACGCTAAGTGATATAAAAAGGAATTTGGGTTGGTTTTGTATTGAATTGTGTTCGTATTCAAGTCGTAGCATTTTCTAAATTCATTTCTGTTGCTGAAAGCCTGACTCCTTCTTCTCTTACAAAAAACACTGTCTGAACAGAACATGAAATATATCATTGAATAACTAGTTTGGGGGTGAGGGGGGACGTCTGAGTGTTTTTGGTCCAACCCTTCTGCTTACAGCGGGGCTAAACTTGAAGTTAGATGGGGTTGCTTAGGGCTTTGTACAGTTGGGGTTTGATTATCTTTAAGAATGGAGATTGCAGTCTCTCTGGGCAAATCTGTTTTAGTACTTGCTCTTACTGTTATTTTTCCCCCTTTTCCAGCTGGAATTTCTCTTTCTGCAACCTGTGTGTTTCCTTTTGCTCTTTGTCTGTGCACTTCTAAGAAGTGCTTGGCTCCGTCTCCTCATTACCCCTCTGTTAGGTGTCTGAAGACTGAGACTGAGACGTCCCTTTAGCCCCCAGGGAGAGCAAACTCAGCTTTCCCCTCTGCTCTTCATACATCCTGTGCCCTGCCTGGTCTGCTACATCCGAGTCATTCTCCTCAGCTCAGTCCAACTCAGCCTCATTTTACTGACCTTGGTTTTCCCTCTACCTATAGTTATGCCTGAGACCCGTGTCTAGGTTAATATAACTAACTTAAGGCTCTCTCTGTTCTTTCATTCTGCTTTATGCAGATGCTGGGAGTGGAAATAGTGAAGAGTCGAGTATAGAGGTAAAGGTACACAAACTATTTGTTCTCATAACTCAGTGCAAGCATCACAGTGAAGGAGGCATGAGATTGCAGAAATACTCTGGGGTTTTGCACATATCCAAACATATACACTGTTCTAGCGTCCTTGTTAAATTCTTATGCCTAATATCCGAAATATCTCTTAATCTGATCAGATCTATTCTGTAGAGCTGACAGTCTTATTTCCTCAGGCCTAAATGAGGTTGGTAGCCATGTATCCTTCTCCGAGACAATTGAGAAATAATTAAAATCTGGAAAATATCATTCAGACAAGGATGGAAAATACTTTCAATTTCCTATGTAACTATGACAGTTTTCACATGAGTGCTTGCTTTCTTCTGAAACCCTTTGCTGTTCTCTTTGGCCACTCAGTGTTCATTGTTTCCCCTCAAAAAACCCATATCCTTGTGAGAAGCACTGGTGATATTGGGGTAGGTGTATCGGTGAGGCAGGAAGGCACCTACCTACTGCCCTAATCGTGGATATGTGTTCTTTCATCTTTCTTCCTGTAATATCAGTGCTGCAGATCCTGAAGCTTTTCTCTTTGTTACTTATCCATCTCTCACCTTTAACTGTGGTGGGTTTTTCTCTGAGCAGCTGTCAGGGGTTAGAGTCCAGAGCAGTCTTGCTGCTGCAGAGTTCAATAGCAGATCAAGGACTTTGTGGTGAAGGAGTTAACTCCAGTTGGCAGCTGGTCACCAGTGGTGTCCCCAGCGATCCATACTGGGGCCAGTTCTGTTCAATAACTTTATTGATGACCTGGACGAGGGGATTGAGGGCACCCTCAGGCAGTTTGGGGTTGACAACAACTTGGGCAGGAGTGTGGATCTGCCTGAGGGCAGGACATCTCTGCAGAGGGATCTGGACAGGCTGGATCCATGGACTGAGGCCACTGTGTGAGGTTCAACCAGGCCAAGTGCCGGGTCCTGCACTTGGGTCCCAACAACCCCCTGCAGCGCTCCAGGCTTGGGGATGAGGGCTGGAAAGCTGCCTGGGGGGAAAGGACCTGGGGGTGTTGGTTGACAGCAGCTGAATGATCCGGCGTGTGCCCAGGTGGCCAAGAAGGCCAATGTCATCCTGGCCTGCATCAGGGACAGTGCGGCCAGCAGGACTAGGGAAGTGACTAGTGAGGTCACACCTCGAATCCGATTCAGTTTTGGGCCCCTTACTGCAAGAGGACACTGAGGGGCTGGAGCGTGTCCGGAGAAGGGCAGTGGAGCTGGGGAAGGGTCGGAAGCACAGGTCCTGTGAGGAACGTCTAGGTGTGTTCAGCCTGGAGAAGAGGAGGCTCAGGGGAGACCTTATTGATCCCTACAACTCCCTGAAAAGAGGGTGCAGAGAGGGGGGGTTGGTTTCTTCTCCCAAGTGACAAGTGATAGGACAAGAGGAAATGGCCTGAAGTTGCATCAGGGGAGGTTTAGACTGGATATTAGGGAAAATTTCTTCCCTGAAAGGGCTGTCAGGCATTGGAAGGGGCTGCCCAGGGAAGCGGTGGAGTCACCATCCCTGGAGGGATTTAAGACACCTGTGGACAAGGTGTTCAGGGACATGCTTAGTGGTGGGCTTGGCAGTGCTGGGTTAATGTTTGGACTTGATGATCTCAAAAGTCTTTTCCAACCTAAAATATTCTATGATATTATAACTTGCATTGGGGCATAAATGTGGCAACCTCCTGATTTGGGAGCGTGCTCTGCCACCCGAGCAGTGCAGCTTACTGGGCTTGTCCCCTCTGTGGTGTGTGGTGTGTGTGGCTTTGAGCCCTGCCTGGCCAGCCTCACGGCGCAGGTGACCCATGTACCCAAGTGCATTAGCTGACCTGGCAGGGGAAACCTGAGTTCAGGCACCAGTAATTTCTGGGTTCTCTGCATGGCAGCCCCACCATACGGCATATAACTGGCAGCATCGCATAGAAATCATAGTACAAAACCATTGGACTCGATTTAGGGACCTGAATCAAATTTCTATCTATAT
>NW_010243518.1:0-17577 GCF_000690775.1 Eurypyga helias | reverse complement strand
GACTTTGGTTGTGCAGAATTGTCTGTTAGGAGCTGAAATACAACTGTCCCTTTTTTCAGCTAGAGGCATTTCCATTTAAAAGCTTCTTTAACTTGTCGCTGTATTGTAAATTTATTTTGGGGGTATTAATATTGAAGTCTGCCCAGCATGTAATATTAGTGGGAGTGAAATTACGTGAATGTGAAATGGGGGAGTTTAAATATTCAAAGGGCACTAAATGAATTACGTTTTTTTTTTTTGAACTGTTCTCTGTGTTTCTCCCCAGCATTTTATGTCACACATACATTATAACTTCAGACTAAGGATGCATAATGCATCCAGGCACTATTTCCAGTTTCTCCTTTTCTTCAGTCTGCAGTGTCTTGCTTAGCTAAAAATCAATTTGTTATTACATGAATTGCTGCAGGATATAAAGCTGTCTGTGTAACTAGCCCAATTAATTAATATTTTTGCACTGTACTTTAATCAAACAGAATAGCTAGGCAGTCAAATATGACCACTCATCAGTATTTCCCAATGGATCTTATTTTTTGGGATTAAATTATTATTACAATCTATCCTTGTGCCATTCCACTACCTTCACATTGAAATGGAGTGTTCTCAGCAGCAGCACATAGAGACTGGGGAGTGAGAATAGTGAGGAGATGGTGGTGAGTCTGCCTAAGTCTTTTCAATGAACAAAATAGTCCTCAGTAAATCTGTAGCCAGACAACTGTGAACCTGTCTGTGAGCATTTCATTTCTGTTTGATTGTCCATCTGGTTAGAGAAGATCACTAGAGCTGTGTCCTGGGGTCTCTTTAAAGCTGGCTTAAGCATGCTTTGCTCCTTGCAGGACTGATGGAGACAGGCGTGCCCTCCCCATTCTGTAGGTTACTCTGATTTCATAGAATCACAGAACGGTTTGGGTTGGAAGGGACCTTAAAGACCATCTAGTTCCAACCCCCCTGCCATGGGCAGGGACACCTTCCACCAGACCAGGTTGCTCAAAGTCTCGTCCAAGCCAAATTTCCTTCAGTTTTGCAGTTCGAAGGGGCATGATCCACATGGAGGTTGTGGCAAAGCAAAACGTCTAAACCCTCAGGTCTTTCCATTCCTCCTTGCCTCTTTTCACCCCTGAGATCAGGGTTGTGTTTACACAGGCATAAATCTACTTGTACTGTGCAAGCAGAGAAATGTGAAGGGTTCCTTGTACCCAGCTGGTTATTTTCCTATCCCTGGTGGAACAGGCAGGCTCAGACACAGCAATATGTTCTGTAAAAATAATGGTTATACCTTGTATTGTGCAAGATAAAACACTGCGTTTGGAAAACACAGTCTGTGGGAAGTATTCCCTCCTACTTCTCATAGCAGAGCGAAAACGGGGCCGAGGGTTCTGCCTGGTGGTGGGTGTTGTCAGTTGGTTGAAACATCGGCAAAGCTGACTGTAGAAACAAGTTCCTGGAGGTACCACAGGAGCAGTTTGCTCTTTAGCTACAAGTCTCAATGACTGTCCCAAATAACTTCAGTGCTTTTTGGTTATGCCAAACCCATAGGCATGTGGGTACGTATGGCCAGTCAGAGAAGTGCAGAAAATCAGGGCTAGGGAGGGCCTTGGTAGCCTTTGAGCCTGACAGTTCACCAGCTATTTTAACTCAAGGGCTAACTCGATTTCCTTAGAAAAATATAAAGACTGTCTTGACCAGCTTTGCCACAGTTGTTTATTGTTTAAGTCAAACAAATATTAGGCTAAACTACAAACATTTATGTATTGCCTTTTGTTTGCATGCCGATGTGCGTGTATGAGAGGTTTTTACAGTTGCTTTTACCTACAGCTTCCAGCACTCCTAAGGCATTGACTAAGTTTGGACTTGAAGGATCTTTGTGTTGGTAGTGTTTGTTTTCGTAAAGTGTTACTTTTGCTCTTCTGTTGCTGTCTGCCTTTATTTCTACAATTTTAAGAGTAGAGGAAGAGGGAAGAGAGGACTGGGGGGAGAGGGGGAGGGAAAGAAGGGAGAAAGAAAGGAGAAGGAACCTATGCCCAGCCTTGTAACTACTTAAAAAAGAAAAATCTAGTTCAACCACATCCTCAATGTGTCCAACATCTCAACTTTCCTTTTGGAAACAAAAAAGGAGTTTTGACTTTTGTGAAATTTGGGGTTGGTGTAATGAAACTTTGACTGAAAAAAATTCTCCTAGGTGTAACTTCTTTGTCTGAAAGACCCTCTCCTGAGAAGTTCTCAAATGAAAGAGAATTGTGCGCTGAAGGGTTCACCTGCTGCTTCCCCAGCACCACTTCCCGCAGAGGTTCCCAGGCTGGGCACTGATCACAGGTACTCTGCGTTAGCAATTCGGGTCACTGCTGCGCCTCACGCCTTCTGCAAACACAGTTATAGATCTTGCATTAATTAGGAAAGTGGCCTTTTTACTTTCTCCAGAAGTCCCATCACTCTGGAAATGCAGCCTGAGGGATATTTCTTTTTCTCTCCCAGCAAAGATTGCATAAGGATTTCTAGCACGTGGATTCAGTGCGTGGTGTGCGGCAGCCAAATAATCATGGATTTAAGAGTCCCTCAGCACTCATTCACACGCCAGACCGTAACCGCTCTGATTTTCCCCTTTCAGCAGCTGCAATACCCAGGCACAATGGGGTGAGTTAAGGTTAAGGATGTCGTTTCAGCTTTAACTTGGAATGTCCTAGCTTTGATGGCCCCAAGCCAAATCCTTAACATTATTTTAATGTCGTTTTTCTTCTTCGTTTTATGTTTGCATACATTTAAAAACAGAGCAGGGGTTACTTATGTCACAGCTGTGCATACTTTCTAAGGCCAATGGATAAATACAGGCTTTATACTCCAGGAAATTTTTTTTAGGACCCAAAATACAAGTTGGTTGAGAGTTTGGCTGGTGGATGAGATTGGCAGCTGGTGCAAAGAGCTGTCTCTCCCTTGGTTTTGATGGAATTGGGCTGATTTATCTCTGCCGAGGATCAGGCCCTCTGGTCCTCTCTGAGCTCAGAACTTTTTTCTGGCTACTTGACATATATTTTTGTTTGTATAGAATTATCTATCTCTTTCCACCCTTTTCCTACGTCCTGTCTTTTCAGATTTAGGGTTTAATTTTGCACAGCCTGAATCTATTTATCTGATTTTTTTTTTCCTAAAGAAAAATACTTATTTATTTTTAAGCCAAACAAGTGCTGCGTGTTTTGCGTTGGTACCCAAGTGGTTTGCTTGAAATCTCGGCTGAGTGAAGTTTTCCAATTTGTTTACTGGAGCCTTCCCCAGCAACTTGACTAATTCTCCCATTTCTGATCAGGATTAATGATGTGCTAAAAGGTGTTTTAGTCTATTTTTTCTGGTATCGAAGCATTGAGCCAATATCTATAGTATGAAGTGTCAAAGCACAGAAATGCTTTAGGAGAAGCTTTCAAAAA
This sequence comes from Eurypyga helias, assembly GCF_000690775.1. Taxonomy (NCBI): domain Eukaryota; kingdom Metazoa; phylum Chordata; class Aves; order Eurypygiformes; family Eurypygidae; genus Eurypyga; species Eurypyga helias. Next base: position 14,164 of record NW_010243518.1, on the reverse strand, counting down.
AATTTCTTAGCCAAATAGTAGAGAAAAGCGTTGGTTTGTTTTCTTTTTAACTGAATGGAGATTTTTTAGGATTAATGCCTATCTTTTTCTCAGTTTTCTTGTTTTTATCCTGGGTAAAAATTTGAACTCCTTGTTTTCCCTGCAATCAGAAAGTCTTTGCAAATCTGGAAGCCATTTTTTCTGCCAAAACAACCTGGGGTTTTAGCAGAGGAAGATCACAGGGACCCAACAACTACAACTTTAATTATATACATAAAGTTGCAATGGCAAAAAAATATGATAGCGACGCTAGTTGAGCCTCGTGTGTTGTATACCTAGATCAAAATTCAGAGGGATCAGTGGAAGGTTTCTCACTGACCTTAATAAGCTTCAGGTCAACCCTTAGATTTGTAGGATGAAATTTATTTCTTTGGCATCTCTCTATACGCTCTGAAGCCATCTCATAAGCTTAGAAGCTCAGCAACAGCACAATTTCCCCCTGTGTTGTGACTCACTCTGGTTTCCTGCAGATCCCTCCAGAGCAGCACAAGGTTTTAAGGCGATGCTCGTTTACAGATGCGCTGCACAAGGTCCACCCCGGAGCTCCTATGTGTGAATCCTCTCCTCCAGGGCTGGGGGGGATGACACGTTCATGGCTCTCTGGCCCCTGAGTGCAGCTAGCGGTAGAAGTGGGTGTTTTTAATGCGGTCGCGTTACCCCTGCCAGGCACAGGCTTTTCAGGTGAGCACTAATGCTCAACCCGAAGACATAATTGCGGCGTTTATGGTCAGCGTAATGCTGCTTTGGCTCTCCTGGCAGATGGATTTCAAAAGCGTTCTCCTTCGTGTCAGTGCTCGTACAGCAGTTGCTGCGTTCCTAGGGGTGGAAAAATGTTGCAGACTGGGTTCTTTAGAAATTTGTATTCTTATTAAAAATACATGTTCTATATTGCTGAAAGTAAAGGAGGAAGAGAGCACAAAGCAGCAAGAGGGGAAAAAGTCCTGTTCTGAGCACCGGGAGGGTTTATTCCTTTTGGATGTTTTGTTCCCAACACATTCTCCCAGAGCCAAGAGCGGGGGTCCAAGGGGAGCACGCAGCCCTGCCTGCGTGCTGCTGTCCACAGTGTATGTGACGTCGTGCCAAACCCGGTGTTTTTCTGAGTAGAGGGGGTAAATAAGGTAAAGCTTCAAGGGGCAGTTTCCTGCTTTGCTGGAAAGAGATAGATTTTTTTTATCCTGTCAAGCTGTATGCCTGATTTTTTTCTTCCCCCTCTCCCCCGTTTTCTGAACTGCTGCATCTTGCTCAAAGGTAAACAGGAGCCAAAGCCCCACCTGAGGCAAGTCAGCTTTGTGTTGTCCAGTTCAACCCATTCTGGTTTCAGCCATTGATGAATAAGAGTCTTGAGTTGAGTCAGTTGAGTCTTGCTGCCCTCTTTCTCCAGCGCTCCCGTGTCTTTGGGAGCTGACCAGCAATTAGGACAGTAGTTTTTTCCCCATGTGCTTCAGTAAAACACACTAAAACTCACAAACAGTTTTGGAGTGCTGAGCCCGATAGATGCAGGGTTTCATGTGCGATGTGAAACTCTCTTCTGGAGGATCCTGAACATGCTCACTCACCCTGGCAAGCTGCTCGATACCTCATTGCTTTTGAGTACATGCTTTGGTCATGTAGGGTGCTCCCATTCACCACCTGGTAATTTTTCATGTGTAACAGCCACAGCTTTCATTGTGCTGGCCCACCAAATGACCTCAGAAGTGTGAGGGCTGGGCACAGATTCTTGTCTACACACACATGCACGTTCATGCCTGTCCTTGGGGGTTAATTCTTATCTCTTCTGCACCCATTTCTGCAGGTACTTCAGCACCTTTCAGCAGCGATCACAGGTTGTGCGTGGCTCTGCGCTTGCACCAAAAAATAAGGACTGGGAGTGGGTAAAAGCGAAACAATCCAAAATTAGCATCATGAAACCTTTATGGGGTTTTGCACTTTCATTTCAAAGAGCTGAAGCTGTAATTCTTCCCAGTGGAAGCATTCAACAGTGTCAACAATTTTCCACAAAACAAAAAAAAACTGTGTTTGGAAAAGCATTCCCCCATAAGAAAGCTATTTAATCTAAAAAATAATTTCAGCCATCTCTGGTACGATACGAGCTCACACTCTGCAATAACCTCTAATAACCTGAGTATATTGTGAACTGAAAATTATTATTTTCTCCTCTGAGAATACTGTATGTTCGTTGAAAAATAAACAGAAACCTGTTGTACAGGTGCAGGCAACAAGGGCAGTACCTCTGCAGCCCTGAGCAGGGGGCTTTACACCTACCTTGCAGGAAGCAAATTGTTAGTTTTGCTCTTTTCAGAGCCTTGCTCTTTAGCCTGAATAAAAAAACCATCAGTGATGTGAGAATGCTGCTTTGGAATAGTGGAATCCAGTACCAAAATTTGTGTCACTGCATCCTATTTAGGAGGTGACTTTCGCTGTAATAACTGACCGACTTTTTCCATGGCACATTTTTGTATGTTACAGACATCGTCTGGTGAAATTATTGCTTCTCTTAGGCAAAAGAAAATCATCCTAATTTACTGAATCCCACAGCAATTCTCTTTCTGCAAGAGCCACACTTGTGATGGACACAATTTCAGCTGCTGGTAGAAATTGAAGCTATGTGCAAAAGCTTGGAGCTATAACTGAAAGGAAAACTAAAAGCAGGAATTACTTGGCTTAAACTAACAGCCTTTAGCAGAGACAGTAATGGAGTTGCATTTTCTGTGGGATAGACAAGTTTCACTCATGGAGCTTACAGAGCAAAGGTGTTTGGGGTAGGGGGATGCACAGGAATAAATCCTGTCCCCACGTGAACTAAGAAGTACCATCCCAAAATCCATCTCTGGTGTCACCTTAGGAAGTGGGACCAGGGTCACACTGCAGATACTTCCAACAGAGTCATTTCAAATGTAAATTGTTTCAGTTGCAGTTCTTAGAGGCTGCTGAGCTGTATCATGAATTAAGTCCAAGCCTGAACAAATGCTGGGAAACAATAATATGAATATTTCTAAACATGAAGGAGTGTTGTTATTCTCTTCAATGTTAGTAAACAGTATGCTTACAGTGGCAATACTTTTTCTTGAAAAAAAATTTTTTTTTGTAATGGTGGAATGTTCCAATCATACGCTAAACCAGGCAAGCCAACTCTTTTTCACAGAATGAAATCAGATTTATGGCTGAAGAGAGAATATTTGACTTGATGATTGAATAAACGGCACCAGCAAACTTGCTGTCGTTGTAGTCCTGATCAAAACCTCAAAATTTTCCAAGAGGGGAGGATGATGGACTCACCCAGAACTCCATCCATTTGTATCCGAGTCAGAAGTTCAGTGGATAGAGAAATGACTCACTTCTTTTTTTGACTAACAATAAAGTCATTCAGCTGAAGTGGAGACAAGTCGTATCTGATATCATATTTTTTATCCTTTTTGCCTATTATAATTTATTTCCTTCGGATTGATATTGCACAGAGAAATATGATGCATTGTTCTGAAATTAAATTTGAATCTGTATCAAGGCGATTTAATCCCACTTGGAGTTTTTGGATAAAGGAACAAGCGTAACCTTCGATAATTCCCTTGCTCATAGTTGGCTTTTCCTCATGCACAACAATTTAAAAGAAAATCACTTTCTCTAATTGAGAGGCTATAAATTATTGCTTAATGAGACACATGAAGTTTGAAGAGTTGAATTCCCGTGTTCCTCTTATCTGTAAGCCTGGGTGCCTCAAGGGATGGGGAAAGACCCATACTGCTGAATTTCTGTGTTATAACATCGCTCGGTATTAAGAAGATTATTACAATATCATTAAGTCCCAGATGGGAATCTGGACTTCAGTATGCTGAGTATTGTTTCCATCTAATTTGAGAGTCTTAAAATGCTTAGAATTGAAACAAAAATTGGGAGGGGAACTTGGATCTGCCCAAACCAAAGAGCAATATGGTGACATAGTTTCTCACAGTTCCTCCTGCGCTGCTTCTACAAGTGCACTGCTTTGTGTTTCAGTAACTGATTTTTCACGTGGATATCGACATCTGCATTCTCTCTTGCAAAAATTACTATTTGGAAAGGATGACGTACTCACTTCCTTAGATAACTAGCAGGTTGTAATGTGGTATAAAGCAGCAAGAATCAAAAAATCCCAAGAGTGATTGTTGTCAGGGCAGTTCCACAGATCTTCTGTAGCATGGACTGTAGTAGCTCCACAAATTGAATCCTTCTGCTCAGGACCAAATCTTGGGGTATCAAGAGTCCTGTTTTGATTTACAGATTGGTAGGAGTGGAGAATCCAGCACAGCCTTTGGCCACTTATCCTCATGGTTAAGTGTCCATAATACCAAACCCAACTCTTTTTCTATCGGCATGCGTTTAGTTTGTGCTTCTAGGTGTCTGGTGCATGGTCTCCAAGAGTGACAAGTGCTTGTGCCCTGGTGTAAGGGTGGAGCAGGAGTTTGCTGGTGGGGAGCAGTCTAGCCTGTGCGTCCGTAGGCTCCACGTCATGGCTGTTAACTTTGGCCTCGCGTGGGGTCACTACGAGTTTCTCTTTTCTTGACCTCACCCTGCAGCGTGAGATAGCTGGAGGGAAGGACTGCTTGAGCACCACTGCTGTGCCAAAAGTTCAACACCCCTCCACGGGTGAGCTGGCTCCTCAGGGCATTGCTCTCAGCTGCATGGGGGTTCTCCCTTCGGAGGTCTTTGGAAGATAGCTCAAGCAGGACCTGGCCAGGGAAAATGCAGAGTTGGTGGGTGGTGGCATTGCCCGCACTATGGTTAGCAGCAGTGACACGTACAGCATTTCTGTAGAAGGTCGTTCCCCGTGGGTCTTTGAAGAGGGGCTACATAGCAGTGGTGGCCTCTGTAAGGATCCACTGTGTATGCACAATTATATGTTTATATATACATTTGTCTACTAAATACATAGCACTCGATATATTGATTGTGCAAATGCTGTTCTGCCCAGCCCAATGTATTTTTGCTGGTGTTCTTCAGTCATAAGTAATGCAACAAGAGTATGGAGTGTGATTGCTAGGTTATTCTTCTTTCTTGAAGAAAGGCAGTTTGTTTCATTTATTCGCCGTAAACTGTCCAGTTGCTGGGGTAATAGCAATACAATTTAAGATGTTAGCATCTCTATAAACCAGTGTGTGTTCTAGCATACTGTTTCTGTTTGGAGTCAAATCTATTACTGGTCTTTTGCTTCTGCCAAGACCAGCCCAAAACAGAGCTGTCTCAGCATACTTTATATATGTGTCTTCTTCTCCTCAGGAGATGTGTTCTTCAATTTATTATGTATTTATCCAGCACTTAGCATCATGAAAATCCTGATCCGATTGATTTCTAGAACTTGGGTGAAAGAAGTGTTATGCAATAACAATCATTGTCCCTTGTTGCTTTTCAGACACATCAAAATTGAAGCAGACTGCTTTCTTAAAAGAGGGCTAATATGAAAATTAAGTAGAGCACAGAGAACCAGTGTTTCTCAAATGCTTTCAAAACTGTAAAACAGTCTGTGAGTAGCCAACAAAAAAGTATGTTAACAATGGCCAAATCAAACAGTGATTCAGAATTTGAATTAAAGGTCATAAAAACCCTGTATGCATTAATCATGGAGCTCTGGAATGAATATTAATAGCAGCTGAGAGCTGTTGAATACATGCTTTAGCTTAATTTTAAGCATTAATTAAACATTTATTAAAACTTAACTCTATAAATACTTTATAGATAATAAGCTATAATAAGGGCTAAGCTAGACAAAGTGGGGGCTATTAGTGCCTGTTCTTTTGAGTTAGATGTATCACCAGTAGGACACAGATTGGTGTGAAAAGATAGGAAATCATATTTGTAGTATCTCAAAGAGCTACATATCTTGCAGTAAGGTCTTTGCAATACTTGACTTTAAGTTAATTTTCAAACTACTTCAGTTATCTAAATGATTTCTGCACTAAGGTTATATCAGGACATTTTCTTTCTGCCCTAATCCAGCTCTCAAGAAATTCTTTGTGGACAAGATTTGGTGCATCAGATAAATGGTAGCTGCTCAGAATAGATGCCTTAATGGATAATTTGGTTCTTGCCTTTAAATCTGTGAAAATCCAAAAGTAATGCCAAAAATAAATGTCAGATATGTCGTGTTGTTTATGTTTATGAATCTACTGAAAATACAGCTTTGACTGGTTTTGCAGACACAGCATTTTTCTCTCTTTGGAAATATAAGCCTACTCTTTATGTGGCACATTAGTTTTTGTACAGATTATGACTTCTTTCTACTTCTGTTCATTGCAATTACAAACAATTTTGATTGATCTTGATTATTATGGTTTAATGTTGATATATTGGAAAGAGGGACAATAGCTAGTTAGCTAAACTTGGGGAATAAATGGAAATGACTCATAAATTTAAAGAAAATTAAGTTGTGGAAACAAAACTGTGTTTAAAGTGACTGGTAGAAAATCCTGTTGAGGGGCCTGGAAGCCCTGCAACGCTTCTCAATGCATCTCTGAATTGCTAGACCATTACAGGCACCGAGGTATCTGTATTTGTAATACCCAACAAAATAGGGCTCCAGTTTGGAATTGAGTCTGTGGTTATTTGCCTAATAAAAGCAATGGATATATTAATGTTAAGTGGGAAGGAACAGTACATGTCAGCAGGCAGGCAGCAAATGCCCTTTTCTAGTAATTGCACTTATCGAGGATAATGGTCAGATGAAATTACCTAATATTCTTTTCTTCCTGACGTCCTGTACCGTTCAGTGACACATTGTAGGGTTCTTTCAGTAGTGTTTCCTAATGAGCTGTGAGAATGCAAAGGGTGGAAGTGATTCTTAGTTGACCTTGTTGGCCTGAATTCCTGTTAGTTGGAGACGTTGTAGAAGCCAGTGTGCTGTTTCATTTCAGGAACTGCTCAGTAACAGTTTTAGTAAATCACGGCTGTGGAAAGATGATTTAGTGTTTCAGATAAAAACACCTTGTCCTTAAAATGCACTGATGCCTCTTTTTGGACAGTATGTGATTCCATGGCTCAAAAGCTTGCTTTAGGAAGCAAAGGATTTTTACATGAGGGATTACATACCCAAGAGGCCTTACGCATCTTGAAAATCTCAGCTCAAACATCTGCTGGCATACATATAGAGCCAGGAGAAAACGTGTGTTGTTCTGCCCAGCTTGCACATGAGCCTGAACCACAGCCATTGGAGAACTCGGATCCAGGGGTGTTTGCAGAGTGAACTACGGACCGGCTGATGGGAGCAGGAGTTATTGAGTAGCAAGACAGTCTTCCTTCATGGTCTGATGCCATATCAACAGCACATGGTACTGTTGTTCAGGAGAAATCTGACGGTAGGAGTTACCTTGGAAATCTATAAAACTGAAATTTTACCTTTGGGTTGCAGAAAGGTCTTTACAAATGTTGAAGACTTAGTCCCAGTGTACTGGCTAAATTCCAGAAGACATAAACTTTATTTGTACCATATGTACCTTGTGCAATTTCCAATGGATACGATCAACTTGATCTGTTTTGCTGTACCTGAGGAGCTGCTGTGCTTGACCTTTGTGGCAGCCACATTTTGATGGCAAAGTGCTAAATATGTTCCACTGGGGTCCTTCCAGATAGAAATGCAAATTTATTCTTAAATTATTTATTCTTAGAATTATTTATTCTTAGATTTATTTATATCCCAGCTGACACGATAGTAGAGGAGAAGTGGATCCTCAGGAGATGTAAATTAGTGAATGCCCATTTCTGTCTGCCAAGGATCTGTCCAGGATGTCTTCAATCACACTGCTCAAGATGTAATCAGAGGCATATCTCCATCTTCCAAGGTCTCTGTCAAGCACTTGGTTCTTCAATTATAAACCACCTTCTGAGTGCAGAAGAGGTTTTCTTTGCTGGCCTAAGAGACAGCTACCTTTAAAATGGCTCATTCTTCCCCATCCGTCCTTGCATGTTGTTCCCATTCCCTGCGCTGCTGCAGCGTGCTGTTCTGTCAAGCACAGAGCATGTTCTGCTGAGTGGAGGCTGAGCCATCCTTGTGCTGGGGGACAGACAGCCTGGCAACATCCTACAGCAGAGCCGGTAGTCATCCTCGCAACACAGCAATAGAGAACTCAGCATTGTCAAGGGAAGTGCTGGCTGTCTTGAACTTCCCTGACTGTCATATGCACATCTCCAGTCCTGCAGGTGAGCCTGCAAAACATGCAGTCCCCGAAAATCCTTTTAAGAGGATATTCGTTTACACTATTTGAATAACTTAATGCAAATAAAAATCCGCGAGAACGAAAGGTCATGTAGGCTGCAAAACTGAGCATCTGAAACTTATGAAGAGCTCTCCTGCTGCATAAAGAGGCAGAACTGGTTTGGAAAAATTTCAGTAAAAATATTAATATCTTCATGGGCAGGAATAATCTGGATTATTCCAAATTTCTCATGAGAGGCTCTGTTTTTTATAGATATTCTTTTATCCAACAACAAAGAATTCTAAATTATATAATAGCTGAAATTAAGCTAAATTTAGAGAAAGAAACATCAAGTAGAAGTGATCTAAAGCAAAACAGGATCTCTTTAAAGTTTAAAAGGAGAGCATTCCACTTTACCCAAACTGGTTTTTCTCACTTTCCTCATTAGGTTTTTGCTTCATACAAACTTTCTGCAATTTCAATGTGTCTGTCTCTGGTTTGAGCATGGAGGTGGGAGGGAAGGGAGAATCTTCACAGTCCTGAAACCCTTTTCTGCCCAGAGCTAACAGCAAGAGAGAAATCACTCTAGGTTACTTAGCCCTGATGCTGGTTCACAGTCTGTACTTCTCACGGCTGCTGTTTTATTTGCATTTTAGCTAGATGGTACCATTACAATTAGTTCTTGAGGCTTCCTGTGGAAGTTCCTTCATTCTGAGGTCAGAAAAACTTTGCTCTGCTGAAAAGATTCTGAAGAAAGGGGAGCCAACAGAGCGGGGAGCTTGTTAGCAAAGCTGGTCTATGCTTTGGATTGATTTTGTTTTCTCTAATGGCTTGATCATAACAGTTGCACTCTAATTTTTGTACAGGGTTGTGCACATTTCAGACAATGTAAATATATACATTGGCATGCTTATTAGCTCTGCTGTTTAAGTTACGGATATTTGATAGTGTATAATAAAACCAAGTGGTCCTGTATACCATTTGTCATGCTGAGCTTGGACTCATCTCTTTGTACTCCCACTCCACCCTTTCCAACTTCGTTGTATTCCAAATGCTTCTCCTTGCTTGGAGCAAAATCAATCCTCGTTTTGCATTGGGTGGAAGAGGAGAAGTGCGTGTTGGGATTTTCTCAATGCACAGAGCTGCGTGCAGACTTAATTCTTGCTTAAACGATAAGCATGGGGGTTCCCCGAGGGTGGTGGGGGGAATGTTGTAAGACAGCTGAGGTCATGGTCACAGCTTCAGCCTCCATGTATTAAACTGCAGGAAGAAGAGGAAATACGAGAGGGCCCTTTCCACTTATCAGGAAAGAATATTACTGTGAATGCTGCTTCCCTGGGCTGCCACACGCTGTAGGTAAAATAGCCGGTCTCTGCAGTGCTGAGAACTGATTTTTGTTTAATCATTGCTTCGTTTCAAATCACTGTTTCCCCCCACTAGCCCAGCCTGTGTTTCTCTTGCTGAAGGACTGGCTCGTGTCACCAGCTAAATGCATCAGGCCTGTGGTAGAGTGGTGGTAGAGGATGTATTGTTCCAGCTGAGGGTAAGCGTCACTGGGTGAGGTTTGGGGGATTCATATTTATACCCACTGAACTTCAGAGAGGTTAAAAAATGTGGCTTTCCAATTCCCCGGGGAGTCAGGTGCTGACTCACCTGTATAACCTGCCAAGGAGAGATGCAGGGAGAGAAGCCCCAGTATAAATGCTGGAGGGCTGCATGGTCCCAGACTGTGTCCTCTCTTGCAGGAGGAGTACATGCTGCACAGCTTGCGCCAGTCAGGAGCAAAAACATTCTGCCTGCCATGGTGTCCCAGCGTGGGTAGGTTATTGGGGTGTACATTGTTCTCAGGGGTGTCCTTGGCCCTCATCCCCTTCTCTTCCCACAAAGACCAATGGCTCAGGCAAACCCTCAGAGTTTACTCTGAAGCGCTTGAAATTATCCAGCATTGCCAAAAGACAGGATTTGCTGACAGTCAGAATCCTATTGGCAAACCTTGGTGGATTTATGATCTTGGGTGGAAACCAATTTGAGCTATAATTTTACATGAATCTGATCCCTCTCCTGAGCCAGGCAAAACTTCATGATTCTGGCTGATTTTTCACACTGCTTTTGAGCATTTCTGTTCACATTTGGGCTGAAGATAAAACTCTGGGCCCAGAATTCTGTGTAAACCAAAATTCAGGTCCCTGCAAATAGGCACGGCTCTGTTCCCTGCTTGCTGATGTCTCTAGCTGTAGATTGAATTTCTTGATGTCTTCTGCTTGGTGGCCTTTTCCCTGAAGGAGCACATCAGGAGTTACGGATATGCTCCAGAAAATAAACTGAGTAGCATCTATAAAGCATGTGCCATCATTTTGTGTTATTATGACAATTGTTATAATTATTAAAAGCATTGCAGTGTTACCTCCCTTACTCCTCTCAGCTCCTTCTGCCATTTACACCACACACAAATCCAGTGCTTTCTGGGGAGCAGCAATTTTGCGTATTCTGGGTTCAGTTTCTGCTTCTGCTCCAGACACTCGGTGTGAACATGGAAAATTACTTCAGGGTTGCCTACATGCAGGCAGGCGTAAGAGTTAAGTGGGTGCAGTCAAGTCCCCTGCAGATTTTCTGCATGCTGCAGCCACTGTTTGTAAACAGGAATACACATAATAGGTTGAGAAATCAGCTCCAAAACAACAGGCATTGTTTGTGTGCTGAGTAACTCTAGCGATCAATTAGGATCTGGAAAAAAAACATGTTGTGTCCAGATGAATGTAAAACCAGAGTCTTCCCTGCCAAAAACTCCGACTGATACCTTTGGAAGTTCTGGAGAGTTTAGTTAACCCTTTTCCACTTATTTGATTTAACTTGTGAGAAGGTTTTTTTTTTTATTTCAGCAAACTAATGAGAAATGTTATAAAAATAATGAAATATCAAGTGAACGCTGGCCAGCTGCACCTCTCGCTGTGTCATGACAGGGATGTGACAGGGCTGTGTTCACACTGCTCAGAGCTAAGCCCCAAGAGCTGCACTGGGTGCATTTACGTTGGGCAGAGATGGGTTTAGGCTTGATGTGCTGTGAAGGTGGTGTCGTGACCCGGTGGACTAGGTGGTTTTCCTACCATCCCATCAGGGTCTGTGCAGTTAAGGTGTTAGGTGGAGTAGCGTTACAGGATGTATAAAGGGCGATAGTCTGCTTGTTAGCAGGTGATACCTGTGGTCTGACGTGCTAAGGCGCTGAGCACCAGAAGCAAGCCGTGATGTCTGTCAGTGTTGCGAGAGCCCACTGGTACCTCGCAGCTGTCTGGGCAGTGATGGAAATCAGGCTTTGTGCAGCTGGCTGGGTCCAGATCTGCACATCACCTGTGGCAAAGGTACAGGTTCATACAAACAAGCCACTCGACTTCCATCTTTTTATTCCCTGTAATATGAGGCACCATTTATCAACATTTCTTTCCCATCTGTAACACGTGTGGGCACTTTGTCTGTAACTTGCTCCCACACTGCTGAGGTTCTGCCTGAGCTATACCTATGGCAGCTCCTTCCTAAGCTGCCTTGGTGACTTCAGAGCCACTCAAGGTCAGTGACCACGCAAGGACAGCGGCAGCATTGTTTGCGATCTGAGGAAAGCACTTCAGTTGCTAAATGGATTTGAGTTGAGCTTGTTTTTTATCATCCTGAAATAACCACTGCTCAAACAATTGTAATTCTTCTGATGTCTTTCTGGAAAACATTTGACTTGTTTGGCAGTGCAGTGTTGTGTAAATAAATATGTACTGAGCATCAAAGTCAAGGAGGGGAGGGTGAGTTCTCCAATAATTATGTAAATAAATCCACATAGTGTGCTCTGATATTGGCTACCTCGTGCATTTATACTAATCAGTACAGACATTAGTGACAAGTGAATCTATTTTGCTTCATTCTCCCGAAGGGTTCGAAATTAATGCTTCCTTTTGCTCCTTGTTTCGCTGTAAGGGGTGCGGGGGGATGCCAAGGCTGTCTAATCTCAGCATCCGCTTCAGGTGTCTCTGGGAGGCTGAGACCAAGCAAACTCTGCATAAATAAGAGTAATCGGCATGAGAGAGTTTACAAGCTTGATCCAGCACTTAAAAAAACCCCACTCATTTGCTGGAATGGCATTTATTTGTCGATCTCATCTTGACCTCTTTGGGGAGGCTAAAGGACGTTCAGTGACTGTAAAGTGCAAAGACTTTTGTATATATCCCCAGATGAACTTTTTCGATGCTCCATTGACAACATCTGTTATTCAGCCAACTTGAGTGGCTCTCCATTTTTCTGTATCCAAAGAACTCGTTTGTTTGTCCAGGATTTGGCACCCATACTTAATCACAGAATAAGTGAGAAAAAGCAGTTGCTCTTACTGCTTCTGTGATATTTTCCCCTTGAACTAATAAGCCATTAAAGTATATTGTAAGAAGATGAGAAATCTTCCAGTTTGGTGGTGACACAGGCTACCTAAATTGTAAAGTGGGATCCTCATTCAGGGTTGCAGCAAACCTGGGGCTGATAGGTGGCTACCCTTAGCCCTAAGGAGAAAGGAGACCTTGGTAATGTGGCAGGAGGTGAAAATCATCAGGAGTGAGGTGTGAGGGTGCTCTTTTAGAAAGCAGGGAAATAATGAAAATGGCAGTTGGAGTGATGTTTTCTCTATGTGAAGGCTGAGGTATGTGACAATCAGCCCACTCATAAAGTCATAAGTAGGAGTGAGGAGTAGGGGGTAGAGGAAGAAAGGATTGTTACCATCTTCTCATTCAGAGTCCCAGAAAACAGAAACTTAACTCATGAGTAGGGCACAAAATCATGGTAAATGAGAAAGAGCTGAGATAGGTATCTTACCACTTTTATTGCTTAAGGAGGTGATGTGCCCTCTTGGAGATGCAGATTGCTCAGCACCTGAAAGGCTGAATGCCTGGGTGGCTGCAGAAAAGAAAATCCATGGGGCAGAGAGGGCCATGTTGGGACCGCAGAAATGTCCAATTTCTAAGCTAGAATTTACCCAGCTTCTGTTCTTAATTTCTTATTTGGGTTTTTGGGGGTTTTGGTGGGTTTTTTTGCAGCCTAATACCAGGTTCCAGGTGACGTGTGATGGCTGGTGACATAATAGCTAGTGAAATTATGTGCTCTGCAGTAGGGCAAGTGTAATAAACCTTCAAACTAGAACAGTAGTGTGCATCCTCGTGTTTTGGTTATTAATTGTTGCAGAACAGTTCAAGAAAGAACATCATTATTTTCAGTTCTTGGTGTGAGCATATTGCAGAGACTCATGTTATTCATGCTGTTGGCTTTTTTCATTGCTGTGTGTGTGGATCTATGTTTCCATTGTATCCCGAAGCTGAGCAAATATGCACTGCATGCATTGTTAAAATTCACTGCACCTCCAGGTGTTAAGATGCTCAGTGAGAGTAGCATTGGTACATTGATTAATTATATCAATTACTTAAGATTTTTTTCCCTCTCTGTGCTTGCAGTTTGCTTCAAATACCAGCAGTTAAAACAGCACTGCCTGAGTTAGAGGTATGAGTGATTACTCCTCTGGCCAGAACAGTGCAGGCTGTCAGGCTGGAGCTCTGTGCAATGCGTGCTGCCTAGCAAACGGCTTTGGCAGATATTGTATTTGTACAGGACGCTGTGTTGGTAAGCTAAGGCACTTGGGTCTTGGATTGGGTTTGCGTGGCAAGGTGTTGGTAGCAGGGGGACTGCAGAAATGGCATCTGTGACAAGCTGCTGGGAGCCTCCCCTGTGTCTGACAGAGCCAACATTGGCTGGCTCCAAGACGGACCCAACGCTGGCCAAGGCCGAGCCCATCAGTGATGCTCGTAGTGCCGATGGGATAACATAGTTAAGAAGGGGTGGGAGGGAAACCTGTGCAATTGCAGCTGGAGAGGGGTGAGTGTGTGTGAGAGGGACAGCCCCCAGAGCCCCAGGTCAGTGAGAAGGAGCAGGAGGTGCTCCAGGTGCCGGAG
>NW_010243517.1:21610-25136 GCF_000690775.1 Eurypyga helias | reverse complement strand
AAGAGGGGCTCGGGGGGACGGATGGCAGAGCTGGGGAAGAGGAACTGGGGTGGGGGGGCTGATGTGCCCCCCGGCTGTGTTGGCAGGTGCGGGCCAGTGCCATCGCCCAGGACGCGGACCAGAATTACGACTACGCCAGCAACAGCGTGGTGCTGCACCTGGACTCCGGCGACGAGGTGTATGTCAAGCTGGACGGAGGCAAAGCGCACGGAGGCAACAACAATAAGTACAGCACTTTCTCTGGCTTTCTTTTATACCCTGATTAACACACAACAAGGGACACGACACAACTGGCCCTGTCACCTGTCGCGCGGGGCTGGTTGGTGTTTGCGTCCCCCGTCTTGCCGCTGTTCCTGCCGGTGTCCGCTGTCTCCACAGGTCACTTTAGCTTCGTTATCAGTTTGTATGTTGCTTTTTTTTTTTTTTTTTAACCCCGTGGAAACGAAATAGAAGTGAAACAAAGCGCTCCCCTTCCTTACTCTCCCCCATTTGCTCTGACTCCCCTCTCCCTTTGTCAGCCTCAGTGTTTTGTGTGTCACACGAGGAACTCGTCAGCTTGAAACTCTGGAGTGGTTCTTGGGGGGGTGTAAGAGAGACCAGAGTTTGGACTGTGCCACATACGGAATTGGAACCGGTCAGATTTTTTTGTCAATGAGTATTAATGATGATGATGGTGAATTTTCAAATCAACTATTCACAAAGCGGGACTGGACCCTAACTGGTTTTTTCCTTTGCTGCTTTGTTTGTATGGGGTCAAGTGTAAACTCTTCTTTTCTGTGCAATGCAATGCTCGTGCGAATGATGGTGTCATTAACGTCAAACCTGTTCCTGTCTGCAAAAGAATTCAGTCGTTGACCACGATCACCAAAATACCACATTAAATTATGTTTTTAGACAATGCCTTCTTGCTGTCTGTCTCTTCCAGTGCTGCAAAGGAGCACTGTGGTGGTGCCGCGGGAGGGTGGGAGGTAAAGGAGGGGATCACTCAGTCCCTTAGGTTTGCAGCAAAATTTAGAGTCAGGATGGGGCACCTTGCCTAGGTCTTGATTATGGTTCAAGGGGGCTGGGAAGAAGCAGAAGGAGAGGAAAAAAAGCTTCTCCTTTATGCAGTTTTGTAAAAGAAAGGCACACAGTCATCGAGAGGTGAAGGTGGAGGTGTGGAGCGGATCTCCTAAACAGATTTACTGGCTCTGAGCCTGATCCAGAGGTCAGTGAAGTAGAGGAAAAGTGGTTTAATCAGCAATTATGGAAAGCCATGTTTCTGTAACACGCTTGACAAATGTAAGAAGGCGGTGGGGGAGAGAGTCTGTCTAAACCCCTGCACTTGCAGTGTGTATATGGGTTGGAAACCACACCTGACTGTAGGTGGGTCGGCATGGTCCCCAAGACAGGCTGGGAGAGAAAGCTTGCTGAAGACTGAGAGGTTCAGACCATTTGGGAAGGTTTTCTCCTTCTGGTCCTCAGGAAGTCCCAGCCACCCTGGGACCTTACAAAAGTGCACGGCTGTGTAACTAGTGTGTGAGGTTCTGAGCCTTTGGTGGAGGAGCTGCATCTTTCATCATCTTCCTAGTAGGTAACCTCCTCAGTCTGAGTAAACTGGCGTTGCTCTGCTGAAGCTAAAAGAGCAAAATTAATTTACAAAAGCGCTTACTTTCATTTTACTGTCTTGTCATTTCATTTTTCCCTCCTGAAGGTCTTGCCTCCCTTTCAGCTTACTGCCCTTTGCAGCGTTAGTGCAGTTTCACAGGTAAGAGTGACAGGAGCCGGACTGCAACGGTTCTGCCAAGGCTGGAGCTTTGCCCCTGCCCCGACGCTGCAGGAGGAAAGGGAACCATAGTCGGGATGGACTTTTTCCAGCCCCACTCTGGGACAGCCCAGTGATGAACGAGTCCTTACAGTCGCTTCTGTCTCCTGCCTAGTCCTCGGTGGGTATTGTCTTCTCGTTGGCTGGAAGAGGAGGGTCAGAGAGAGAACGCAATTCCTCCCTTCATCCTGTCCTCAAACATCCCCCAAGCTGAGGGAAGCAGAGTTCATAACCAGGTACATGTGTTAGACACTTATCAATCTCTAATGTCTTGTTGATTTGTACTATTTAGAATATGATTAAAACCAGTGTCTGAGACCCAAATGAAGTATAATTGCTATGGATCCTCAATTCCCCCCAGATCCATAATCCTTTCTGACTATTCCTCCCCTCCCCTCCGATGAAATGGAGCTTAGACACAAAGCCCTCGGTTTAAATTTCAAAAAATTAAAATTGACATGCAGCAGCATTAGCAGGAGCCAGGAGGAATTCTAAGGAGGTGCCTGGGCTCTGCTTTATCCTTTGCATTAAGAAGCAATTTGTACTTCTAACAAAGACCCAACTGTTCCCCCTTGGCAAAAGGGCAATGAAGATGCCTTGCAAGGGAATTGCTGTTCACAATACTTAAACAAATTTGAATCTTAGATTTTTAAATCTGTATTCCCTGGTGGAGCCTGCTCCTCGCAATTCAAATGCAGGGCTGGTGGTGTGTGCCTGCCAAGGTGTCAGTAGCTAAGCGGATGATGGATTGATGAGGCAATGGGAAGACACAGGCTCACAGTGGCGGTTTGCCCCGACAGTGATCTATGTATCTGCACATTATCAATGTCATGAGGAGGCTTGAACCACCCTCGCTAGATGTCTCATTTTCCACTTATCTCTTATGTACTAATTATCAGGCTGGATTATTCCCCAGGATAGAAACACAAAAAAAAAAAAAAAAGCTTGTTGCCACTCCACTGACAGTTTACACAATCGATAGAATGAACGTTTCCCTCTGCTGCTCGCAGGCTTTTTTGTTTCCTCTCCTCATCCCAGGGACCTCCGAGATTGCCTCTGTGGGGGGTTGATGGGTCTCACCCAGCACCAGCGGTGGTGCTTGAACAGGCTCCCTCATCCCAGTCATCGTGGTAGTAGCTCAGTGTGTGGGTTGGGTATTTTCTTCTCAAGTCACACTGGGAAAAGCAATTGGGAGATGAAAAACTTCAGTGCTTGGTGGTGCAGCTGCCTAGAACTGCAGAGGCAGCGGTGTGGATGGGGGTGGCAGTCCCTGTGATGCGGGTGGCAGGCGGCATGGACAGGCTTACGGGCAGCCCAGCAAGCAGCTAGGCTTCCACTGGGACCTCCTCCACTTAGGTGTGGTCCATGGGCTGTGTGTGTTTCATGGCACAAAGAGAAGTAGCTCTTTCTAGCAGGGGTACCATGGTCCCCTGGTTTGGATCGGAGAAGGACTGACGTGTAGTCAGAGGCTGGCTTCAGCTTTCTCTGGGACCAGCTTTCCCAAGTGGTACTGGCATCTCAGACAACCATTAGCCAGTGTCTGCTCCACAGGTCTGACCCCTCAGTGGTGTTATTTTACTTGAGGAGTAAAGCAAATGCTTTAAAAAATTGTGAGGTGACCAGATATGATGTGAATAGGGAAACCTCCCTGAAAGGAGGGGAAGGCTGGAGTTTTATAAAAAGGGTACTCCTAATTTGTGTCCACTGCGTGATTAAATAATA
>NW_010243517.1:20948-21569 GCF_000690775.1 Eurypyga helias | reverse complement strand
GGGGGAGAAATGTATCCTTTTAAAGCAACTTAAATATTGCAGCAACAAATCCTTGATTTTTCGGCTACTGATGTGAATCCTTGACCTTTGTCCCGTGCCTGGGCAGCACCAGCTGTGTGTGGAAGGGATCCCTGGAAAAGAGGGGAGCAGCACGACATCCAAGCACCTGAAACACTGTGGAAGTTTAAATGGGGATGCTGCTGAAAGCCCAGAGCTGGGTGCCAGCCACCCCTCTGTCCGTGGCCATTCCCTGTTGGAAGGTGTTCAGGTTACTCTGCATTCCTCTAAGCCAGCGGGCTTGTGGGTGGGCACTTGTTTCCTTCTGTTTTGGCCTTCATTTGCTTGGGGAGCTCCTGGCAAGTGTCTAGGGAGATGGGTGAGGATGGATTCAGTGAAGCAGGTTAGCTGCTTGGGCTAAGTTTTCACCAGTCAGTGTACAGAAAGGGTTTTCTGAGGATACCTGTACTGCAAGAGCAGCTGGGTGTCTGATGTCCAATGCAAAATCTGGTGCCTCTGAATTTTCCAGGATCTGAGCTCACAGATTTTCTCCTTGATGGTCATCCCTTTGTGGAAGGCTGCCTGGGTCAATGGGGCCACTGGCCAGAGTGGGGGAGTCCCCTA
>NW_010243517.1:17603-20902 GCF_000690775.1 Eurypyga helias | reverse complement strand
CCCTTCTGTCATTAGAAAAGCAAAGTGCTCCTTTTTGTGCCTCATGGCTTTACACATGTGCATTGAGCCACACTTTGGTCTTGGGCTTACTGCTTTTGCAGCTCATTCTGGGCATTTTTCTTGGTGATTTAATGCTTGCTTATCTCCTTGCTTGGCTCCTTCAGTGGTGTACAGTGCCTGGATGGGTTTAATCTGTGAAGTCACAAAGTCGGGAGGATGGGTTTGGTGGATGCTCATGTGAGCTTTTTCTATTTATGCCACAGAATAATTATATTAAAGGAGTCTGTGTCAGATAGAGGCAAAATGACACATAAATATATTTTAAATCTGTTTGTGTTAAATACCTTTTTTTTTTTTTTGGTAACACCTTTTTTTCCTCCTTATTGTGATTGGACTGAACTCTGGGAAAAATTACTGCTAAAATCCTGTGCCTTAGTATTGTCTCTGGGATAAAGGACCTTGTCAGAATAAAATAAAGACGAACCGAATCTTCACTGACTTTGAGACTGCAAGGAGTTTGCAGTCCCAGTTTGCAGAGACCTGGAAGATTAATTACAGATGAGAGAGGTAAACTGTTACCGCGTGGACACCCTGGCACTGAGGGGTGAGAGTCTGCTTTCAGCTGGTTTCACATTTAACAGCAGAAAGAGGTTCAGCTTGATTACAAGCTGTGGCTAACGTGCAAATGGGGGCCCATTTCTCTAGACCAAGCCCGTGCCAGTTTGGAAGTTAACCCCTTGGTCACACAGCAGGTGCCACAGCAGAAGTGGGGGAGATGCTTCACTATTCGAGCCCACTTGCCCTTGAGTGAGCTCCACTCTTGAAGGCTGCGTGGGGAATTAAAGCAGGGGGCTGATCTCCTGATTCCTCTTGATTTAGGACCAGTTTGTTACTGGCCTTAATGATGAGTTATGAAGAGGCCATAGAGAGCAATGCTGGTTCCCTGGAATAGCCTAGGGGAGAGAGGCATTACGTCCTGGGTATGCAAGAAGCTGAGGCTGTGGTATGATTTGATGTCCTATGGTTGAACATACATTGGAATTGCCTTTCTTTCCCTCTGTGTTTCTGAGCTGGTGGTCTCAGGTCACAGCCTGAAAGGTGCTGAGGCACTGCTGTGTCCCGACCCCTGCCACAGAGTGCTCTGCAGGATCTCCCTCTGAAGGTTTTGCAGAGAGTAATTCTGAAGGAGCTGTGAGTTATGGCCCTGTTTTCTTGTAGAAACCCTACATGCCCATCTTCTTTGGGTTTCTCCAATTATAAAATAGCCTGAATTAACTATCACTCTGTGTGGTACAGCTCTATATTTTAATAAATGGGAGTAGATTTTCCTCAGAAGGGGGCTGATGGCATATCCCTCTCGCTGCTGCATTTGCTCCTGTTTTGTTTTGGTTGTGGTTTTTTTGGCATGAGCTAGGGTAGAAACAGAAAAGGCCTGTTTGATTCCTGTGAGCTGCTGCCCTATTAATGCAGGTTTATTTCCTCCAGTGTGCTGTGAGCACGGTGACACGGAGAACATGGCTTGCCTGCAGCCTTTGGCTGCACTCCTTCCAGAGAGGGGACGTTCACATGATCCTGGCTCTTCTTTTTGCTCCCAGCTGCTACAGCATGTCTAGAAAAACAAACAAACAGACAATATCCAACCCCAGCCTCCAATGCAGCCGAAACGTTTTCTTGGTGCCATTTCTCTTTGTCAACAAATTGCTTATTGCTTAAGTGTTGTGATGTGATTCCCATCCCAAAGAGGAGAGATTTGCTGCTGAGAAGAGGGGGGAAACATACCCAGGAGAATAACTTGTTTGAAGATGTGAGCCATCCTCTTCACAGGCTTTAAGAACAATGATTCTTTGTCCAATCTTAGTTTTAAGATGCAATTTTGATGGTATGATAATGCAGAAAATGTTTTAACTCCTTGGGGAGGAAGCTGCTTTTCAGGTAGTGTCTTGCTCTTCCCTCATTATTGTAATGCTGTTCCTGAAACTTCACGTCAGCTGTGCTGCGCTGCAGCGTGTGAATGCATGAGGTGATGGGGATCAGATCCAGGTGGGTTTCTCTGTTTTGTTTTGGTATACAGTTAATTCTTGACGTTTGCTTCTCCTTCTCCTGGTACCTCATTGTTCATGGAGCTATCTTTCCTGGGAGTTGGGAGCCCAGGGGTCAAAGTCTGCTTCCAGGTACACTGATCTAATTCTTTTCAAACTTAGTTTTTCTCAGCATCCATGGAGGCAGAATCAATCCTTAAGTACCTTACAGGTGGCTACCCTCAGACTGCCAGTGTAACAACTGGTTATGTCGTGTTTGGGGATGCATTATAGTGAATCTCGGTCTTTGTACCCTAGAGATGGAAATGGTCTGGGTCCATTTTGGGTCCTGCCCAGTAAGTATCACTATGTAGACACCTTTCAGGGAAAACACTATTAGCATCTGCAGAAAGGGTAGAGTAGATCCCTTTGTTGGCTCTGGCAACCTGTTCAGGATAGAGAGGTGTCAAGTATCTCTGAAGCTTAGCTCCTTCAAGCCCCTGCTGAGTGCATCGCTGCAGCTGAGAGAGCTTGGATCATAAACTTCAGCATCTCCTCTCAGAAGGCAAAGCATCCTCAAGGAGTAACACAGCTGCTATTTATCAATTTGTGTGAGAATGAAGCTTGAACGTTATTAGAGCTGAAACACTAATTAAGCCAATAAATTCCTTTGTCTTTTTGGGTGTGTTTGCAATTAATATGCAAAATCCCATTGATTCCAGCAACTCCATAATTCACCATGCATGGTGTTATTACATATTGACAGCGTACACTGCGAAGTCTCCAAAAGACACTGCTGTGCATAGTAAGAATACTGCTGTGATCCCAGTTAAACCATTACAGGCTGGGTGAGTCATGGTGCTGCATCAGGTTTGACCAAAGCCTCGGCTGTCAGTGTGGGGTAGAAAGACCACACGGGAACGTGTCTCTGTTGAGCATATGCTGTGTCTTAGTGGCTATTTGCACATCATACTGCTTTCAGAATTGCGGTGGAAAAGGGCAACGGTGTTCCAACTGATCCTAAAAGAGGCTCAAACTGATGCAAAGAGAAACCAATTGTAAAGGAAATATGTATTTGGATCAAAGCAAGGCAGGTCTTTAAAACAGTCTGTGATTTAATTCACTTCTGGTTGGGTGATCTAAATTATCTTTCCTCAAACAGTTTGTCCAAAGCTATGAGAAGGGAGATGGGACAGGAAGGCTGCTCAGGGGCGTAATGTTTTCTCTGTACCAGGGGAATGTTATTTTGTCCACCTAAGACAGGACAATAGTCCATGACTG
>NW_010243517.1:0-17516 GCF_000690775.1 Eurypyga helias | reverse complement strand
TCCCTAAGGCAGCAAAATCAGGGGACATTATTAGAAATAACTGGCCCTTAGGCTCAAAATACTTAATTGAGAAGGCCATCTACATGAGATTTTGTGGCCTGCTTTTCCTTATATTTGGACCTTGGACCCAGGTCTGCTCTCTGGGTGGTAGGGGTCAAGAGAAGGCATGTGGCTGGTGGACTAGATATTCTCTGCAGGGTTAGTCTGATCCCTATCAAAGCTGGTGGGCAGGTGCTCAGTGGCTTTCATGGGGCAGGATCAAGGTTAGGTTTGATCTTTGGTTGGGATTTTGTGGTGGTGGTGTTTTTTGTTACTGTTCTCACTTCTCATGAAGTTATTCGATTTGGTCTTGGTGTAATCAATAAGCCTCTGTATTGATATGTGCAGTCTTTGAAGCCTGTGGAGCAGAGCATGGGATGGATGTGCTTTTACTTCAGAATAGCACAAATCAAATACATAGCTGTTGAATTAATTTGTGGTTGGTGTTTTCTGAGAACTGCAATTCAGATTTGCTCTTCCATTTCCTGCTACCATCTTACCAGAGAGTTAAAAAAAAAAAGCCAGGGATGTAAAACTGAAGCTGTTGCAGACCAGTGTGATCCCCATGGATGCAGGGGATGTATGACCGTTTTAGAGAAGAGCAGACCACATAGAAGATGAACAATACACAGATGCTATCTCTGATTTCAGAGATCCTATCTTTGATTTCAAGAACAAAGACAAAGCAGAATTCTTGATAGCTTGTCCAATTTTCTTTTGAGTTAGTGCACTAACTAACTACCTACAAGTAACCACAAACTGCCCTTTTACTTCTTCTGGTCTTTTAGTGGACTAATAAGACTGCCACGTTTTACTTTCTTAGATGGGTCTTAAATGGGAAGCAGTTGATTCATGGAAGCAAACCTTTCTACTCCAGCAGACTTTAAATTGAGAAATGGAGCTTGCTCCTCATACTAGATTTCTCAAACTACTTTCTCCAAGCAATAGAAAAACAAACTTGTCAGGTAGGCAAGGATTCATTGCAATAGCTGAATTTTGAGGTATCTGTAAGTGTTTATCACTTGATTCACTCCTGGAAGTCTCCAAGTGAAATACGAGAGGCTGGATTGCTTAAGAAGGTCAAACGAGGTGAATGTAACAGTCCCCTCTGGCCTGAAAAATCCTCAAACTGTGCTGTCAAATGGAAGTATGGACAAAGGCAGAGCTGACTTTTAAAAAATTTGTCTTAGCTGTCACAGACTGGTGGTATTTTGCCTCTGTGGGAAGAATATGGCTCACGGTTCACAGAGGGTTTTTGCATAAGACTGAGAGATCATCCCTATCTGCAAACCGAGGTCAGTCACTGCCCTTGGGTGTTTTAAACTCACCGTATCTCCAAGGCACGAACACAAGTCTTCTAGGGGCAGAGTGACCTGGTGATTTCCCATGTGTTTCCCCATGGGCTTCACCATTGTTGGCAATTCCTTGGGCAGACATCAGAGTCGGCATCAGGTAATGAAGAGAAAAACATGGATTTAACAGATGTGAAGCTGTCTTCGTCCTTTCTCTCTTTTATTTCAGATAAATAAGAAAATGATCTGCAACTGTAGCAAATTAAATTCAAAACAGCTGTCTGAATATTACAAATATTGGTCATATGCCTTTGTTGAATCTCCTATACAGTGATTTCAAAGCCCATTGGGTAATGTACCATGAGACCAGTTATGGATGATGCATTTCCAGGGGGTGCAGTGTTGTGTGGGATGGTGACGGAGTATCCTCTGTGCTCTGCTCTATTCCGTGCCACTGGTAGTGCTGGGACTCATTGAGTAGAAGACCTGTCTGTTAAATCTGCAGATGCCATGAAGGCAGAGAACAGGATTAAATTAAAAATGACGTTGACAAACAGAGGAAAGGGATGTAAAAAAAGCAGGAGAGAGTTCAAGAGGTGCAAGTTACCTCTGACTGGAGGCAGTCCATGGCATGAATATGTGCTGGGAAGCCAGAGGAGGAGAGGGGATTGTTGGAAACAGTAGCCAGGGAGCTGCTTCTCAGGGAGGATATGGAGGGTCACTGACTAAATGTGAGGTGACTGTAGATGCTGTGGAAAAGGCCACTGTACATATTGAAATGTGCATGTTTTGAGCTGGGCTGGGGCTGGAGCAGAGCCTCCAAAGGATGTGAAGTAATCCCACTCTCCTGGGCTCTGGTAAGATCTCGACTGGACCAGTGTCTACCTGTAGGGACCATGAAACTGGAAAGCTGTGAGATGGCTGTGGATGGTTCAGGAGATAGCTGGATTTCCAGTCTACCTGGAAAAGCAACCTGAGAGGAAGGAAGGGTGGATTGGGCAGCTCAAGCTGAAGAAAGGGGTGTAAGGGGCACAAGGGCTGGTCCTTAAGAACAAGAGAGGAAGGGAAATGTGTCCTCTGTGCTCATTTTGGATACAAAAGAAGAGGGCCTTGAGATGCAGTAGCCAGGTCAAACAGAAAGAGAAGATTTTGGGTGGTGAGGCGTGGGAGCAGGTTGCCTGGGAAGGCTGTGGGTCTCCAACACAGGGCTCTAAGAGTGCATTAGACATCCATCAGATCTGACTGTAGCAGAGGTGTGTTGGGTTGGGGAGCCAAGTCCTCGAGATCATATGCACTATTGATTTTCCATCACCCTTTCTTTCTCCGTGTATCTGCGCAGATAGATACACCCATCTGCCCGTCTGCAATCCAGCCCTCTAAAAATGAAGTGTGGTATGTTTCGTGCCCGAAGTGAAGCTCTCTCCGCACACCGGAGTGCCTGCATCTTGGAAGGGTTACATTTTAGGGTCTTCACTGCTTGTGCCGTGTCCCCCCTGCCCCGGACAGGAGTCCTTTTCTGGCAGTGTGTCTGGGATGGGGCTGGCCTTGAGGGTCACCTCCCAAGAGAGGGCGTGCGATGGCTGGGAACGGCTGCGCTGCCGGGCCGGGCTGCCGTCGGGGTGAGGGGGAGATGGAGGTGCATGGGGTGTGGGCAAGGTGGTGCTGGTGGAAGGGCTCTTGCAGGGAGTGGTGACGTGCGGAAACAAACCCTACAACTCACAGAGAGTTATAAAGCAGCTGTTTATTACAGCGCCAGGTGCAAGGGGGATCGCTCCACCTAACTTGCACATCTTAAAGCTTAAGCAGATTCTTTATATAATCAAAAGTTTTCCATATACAAGATTCTTGGTTACATATTCATTATATTTCCAAGAATAGGGTGGGTTATTATAATCAGTTTTGAGAAGTCATTAGCATATGTCACGCCCCGGACTCCTCTTTGCACCTGCGTAGTTTACTCTGGTGGTCGCTTTAGGTGGTCGTTGGGATGAAGGCTGTAGGTCATCGTCACGGTGCACTTTTCCCCCCCTGCCATTTTTGTTGCCAAGTCCTTGTTCAAGTCCTTGTTCCCTACGCATGTGGTCAGGCGAAACTGGTTTTTTACTGGATCAGTGGTTCGTACAAGGCGAGTGGTTTGTGTAAGATCACGTGGCGTGTTACAGGATGGCTAGGACAGGGAGTTATGGCTACAGAACAAAGTAATTAAAGCAATACAAAAGCAGAACCAAACTAGCATTGGTGGTTAACCCCTGCCTCGGCATGGCTTTAAAGCTACAAAGTTAAACTAATGTTATAACAAATTCGAACTAAACGCCAGTTTCCCGTATCAGTGGAGCCAAGCCCTGCATCATCCCTGTTTTCATGGCTCCAGGCAGCCTGTGCTGCCCAGGGCTCCCCCAAACCTTACTGAGTGCCCGTGCAAAGGCATCATCGCCCCACTGGGCACTCTTTTGGCATTACCTCTACAAATCTGTCTGAGCACACTGGTTTTACATCTGCGCGAAGATGATGGAAACCTGCTGCTCAGGTTTTCAAAGGAACCTGGCACCTCAGTTCCCTTTGAAGTTCATGGATATGAGAAACTTCCATACGTATGAGCTGCAGGGGCCCTGCGTGTATGTGCCTAGTGCACCAGAGCACAGCACCATGGGGCTGAGCCCGAGGGGGGCTGAACACTCACTGCTTTCGCCATAGTGCCACCCCAAAGTGAGGATGCCTAACGACTTTTTACTGTATTTTTTATCTGTACAATCTGCAGGTTATCTGTTAAAAACCAACCAACATAACCCCAAGCTTTTTCCCCCGTAATTCACCACTAGCGGCTGTGTGTTAGTGATGCGGAGGTTTATCTCAAAGCTCTGTCTCCCTCAATCCCTGTCCCTTAATTTCCCTGTTCCTGTAGCCCCTTTGCCCAGTACCTCTGGTTTAGGTGGAGGGTCTTTCTGAGGTCTCCTCTTCAAGTCCTGGTGCTCTTCCAGGTACGCCAAATCTATTTGCGGAAAATGTAGTGTTCATTGAAAGCAAAGCTTTGAAACATAAAAAGAAAGGGGAGAACACAGCGTAGTTTGGGTGCCCTGCTTGTGGATTTTTTTTTTCCTCCAGTAAGCTGAGATCATGAAAGGGAAAAATGATAATTTTGTTAAAAAAAAAAAAAAATCCCACTGTAAAAGTGTTCACGCATTTCAGATCTCAGCTTGAGTTTGCTTTTACTTCATTCACAACAGTCTGACTACCCTTGTTACCATCCTGGGCTGGAGTTTCTATATTTAAGCCTCCGCAGGACACAGTTTACAGTGGCGGTGCTGACTCACACTTCATTAAGAGTCACAAACAGTGACTCCCGCGATGCATCAGCCACCGCCAGGTCCCGCGCCCCTCGCAGCCGAACCGGGCAGAGCCCAGCGCGGGGCTGAGCCCATCGGGGGAGGATGTCGCGCCATCAGCCACCGCTGGCTTGACACGCGGCTGAGCCGCCGTCACCGGCTTTGCGCGATGGGGTGGCGGTGGGGTATGTGGCAGTGACTGAAATGAGATCATTGGGAAGTGAAATCAGATTCAATTGCATTAGAAATTCGTGTCAGATAAAGCTGGCAGAGGTGCTGCAGAGCTAGCAGACCATTGCTGGGCTCACTATACAGCCGGTTAATATATTTATTACATATCTCTCCCAGATTGACTCGGGGCTTAAATTTAAAAAAAAAAAAAGTTTCTTTTTCCTCATCTTGGTTCCTCATCTGATGTTTTTGTAATATTTGCCTCTTCCCCATTGTTCAGTTGGATTTGTGAACTTATTAGTTGTGTCAGCAAAGTGATGGAGTTAGGCTTGGCACAGGGAAATAGCGTATCAGATGCTTCTCCTGCGCACCTCAGGTCCCGTGTCACCCGCGGTGGCCAACAACGGGCTGCACTGACCCACTGGCAGCTAGTCCGTATGGCCCTATAGTAACACTGATTAAAATTTGGCATTAGCTGTGTAGCTTGGATAATACTTCGAGCCTGACTGACTTGCAATACGCTAGCTGAGTACAGGCATAAAGGCAGTCTCCGGCGGTGCATGCCTTTTCTGCCTGCCGGAGGGTTCCTCCTCCAGCCTCCTCTGGAAGCCTCTCTCTGGAGTGTTGCCTCCTGCCCTGCTCCTGACTGATAGGGACCACTTTTATTTTGGTGATAACAGCATGCATTGCTGTAGAGCTATTCATAATGCTCTTTTCCCACCTCTCTAACCAAAATAAGACATGATCCATGTGTGTCTCTGGGAAGGAAAATCGCCCTTTCCTTGGCTAGGTCGCTCATCTCACCTCGTCTACCACATACTGTCTGTTCTCTGTGCCCCGGTGTTGGATAGTGGGGATGCCCAGCTCACTGCCATCACCCACAGCACAGATCTGCCATGTTCCCCTGCTTCTTGGTCTCTGTCTCCATCCTGTGCCGTTTGACCTCTGCTCCCACCAGGCAGGGATGATTTTGTGTTTGCTGCCTGCGTGGTGGGGCCAGAGTCCAGGGTTAAAGTACAGGAATTGTAGAAGCTACGGAGTTGGGCAGGGGTGCACCACTAGAATGTTGGGCAGCAGAATCTGGGGCTCTGACTCTCACAACCAAGTGAGTTAAACCTCCGTGAGCCTGAGAGAGTGAGCATGCCTTTGGGGTACCTTCCCAAACCTGCTCCCAGACTGCTAAGACCTGGCTCAGACTTTCTAAGCTTGAGGCGGTGACTTTGTCTTCAGTTTCCTCCATGAGTTCATCTGCTTCTCAAAGCATGTGCAGTGCTGGTGTCCACACGATCGTCCTGCCATGATGAGTTCCCCAGATCTGATATCTCTTGTGCCCAGGAATTCTTCTTGCTCTCCACTTGAACTGCTGCCCCATGGCTGTGTTAGCTGTGTGATGAGACTCAGTCACCTACCTCCGGGCTTTCCCAGCTTTCTCACGCTCTCCCCCTTTTAATCCTGTGGAGAAAAGGGGGTCTGCAAGCATGGACCTGGAGAGCAACACAATACACTTAGCTCTGTGTTCTGGGATCCCTCTGCTGCAGTCGTGCTTTGGTGCAAGCAGCCGAGCCCTGCCTTTACAAGTACTTCTCTGCCTATAAAAAGAGTGTATCTGGAATAGAGAAGTGGAAGCATCTTCAGCCCCAAGTAGCCACACTGCAAATTTGCATTTTCTGGTGCAGTCTGGACCGTCCGGGAGCGGTCATGGGGGTGTGATCTCCACGGGATGGTTTTATTTTAGCCGGAGTGGGAAGTGGGAGTCCCTGTAGCCAGAGGGTGAGGAGGTGAGACTGTGCTTCGGACAGAGCAGGTGAAACTCTGGCAGAACTCACACCTACTTCAGAAGGGACCTGTATGGTCTGTTGATTAAAATTAATTTAATTCAAACCAGCATTAGCCTGTTACTCATTGCGTGGAGCAGGGAGGAAGAGAAAAGACAAGGATTTGACACTGTACCTTTTGCCTTCTGATTCTCAAATTTTGGTGCAGGGTGGGGAAACATCTGCTGATAGCAATCCTCAGGATAAAGCTTTTTAAAAATATTCTCCATAGAGTTTTGGCCAACTAAACTAAACTAAACCAGAAAACCCCCACACCCCTATGTTCAGTGCTTATACATCATGGTGGGTATCTCTCAGGTGTAATTTCATCCTTGATCTCATCCCAAAATTAGAGGGATAACAAACATATCAAGATTGAGACGAACCAGTGTGATCTGGAGAGATCAGAGCGGTGGTGTCTGTGACCTGCAAATAATCGATGTCTGAAGCAAATAATGCTCTGTGCATAAGGAGTGCTGAAGAGCAAGGATGGGGAAGCATTACCTGCTAATGCAGACACCCACCAGGCTTGCTCACGTAGTGGTAAGTGCACACACCAGCTGGGCTCGATGGTTTCACCCCCAGTTGCTGTTTCAGTGGAAATCTGTACGCTGCTCTGCCAAACCTTGGCAGACAAAAACTTGGGGAAGGATGATGCGTGGTCAGTGTGAGCAAATAGTGTTATGTTATCTTCTGCCTCTTGTACTACCTACACCTGAATGTTAATTTTTGCTTTCTCTTCACGAGAGGCTGCTACATGCAAATTACCTCTCCACTACCAGAGAAGGTGGTAAGGTGCTGGTAAAAAATACACAGAATAAGTGATGCTAAGCAATGCATTTTGTTAGAGAGAGCAGGGAGTGGCATAGGGGGCTGCAAATATCCTTTACGTAATGCCGATGGTACCGAGCAGAAGAGGGTGCCGAGCCTTGGGGTTCGCCCAGGCACTTATATAAAATAAGATGCGGAGACAGCAGCAGTGTGTGCTAGAGCTAAGCCATAATTAAACACCTCCAGGTAGTTTAAACGAGATGTGCAGATTTAGAAGATAGTTTTTAGTGGTTCATGTCATCGTCTGACTAGCAGAGAAAACAAACAGATGTGGCACATACTAAAAAAAGATACAGAGGGAGAGCAAAATTAATTCACAAATTAACCCTTGATCCTGCTCTGGTGGGGAGAGGAGAGGGACTGCCAGTGTGTCCAGCACCCAGCAAAGCCTTGGCAGGGATGTGTGGGTGCCATTGGGTTTATTCATGGTTTGTCACTGAATTCCTGTCTAACGCTTCCACTTTCCAGCACTGTCGTTTGCACGATGATCATGGAAGGTGCATTGGCTGTGGGACCAGATGTGCTGTGCTGGTTTTGGCTGGGATAGAGTTAATTTTCTTCAGAGTAGCTAGTGTGAGGCTATGTTTTGGATTTGTGCTGAGAAGAGTGTTCATAACACACTGATGTTTTTAGTATGAGGCTATGTTTTGGAGAAGAATACTGACAACACAGTAATGTTTTAGTTGTTGCCAAGCAATATTTACATTAAGCCAAGGACTTTTTCAGTTTCTCATACTGCCCCTGTGTTCCCAGCTTCTTCTCTACAAGATGCTGGGAGGAGACACAGACGGGACAGCTGACCTAAACTGACCAAAGGGATATTTTATGCCATAAAACTTTATGTTCAGTATATAGGTTGGGGGCAGTTGACTGGGGGATCCCTTGCTCTCTGGTTCTTGCTGCTTGAGGACTGCATTGGTCTGCAGGTGGTGAGATGTTATATCACGGGTTTTTTTTCATTGCTGTTTTTCTTTTCATTACATATTATTACCGTTAGTACTAGTAGTATTGACATTACCTAGTAGTAGTAGCATCATCATTTTATTTTTTTCAGTTATTGTTCTTATCCTCAACCTATGAATTACCTTACCTTTTCCTCTGATTCTCTCCCCCATCCCACTGGAGGAGGGGGAGATGATTGAGCAGCTGTGTGGTGCTTAGTTGCTGACTGGGGTTAAACCATGATATATGTGTTGTGTTTGTGCAGGGATGTCAGCGTGTTTCAAGCTGATGCTTTCCACTCTCATTCCCTGTGCTGGTGGGTGTAAGTCACCCCCTTGCTCTCCCTCCATTGGAGCAGGGTGTTGGAGAGCAGTTGGGACTGTACTCCCGAGCACCATTATTTACCAGCCAGGTTCCTCCCCTGATGAGGGTCAGCACTTGGCTAAGAGCAGCCAGACAAAGCCCAAAACATGAAGTTGCTGTCACTGAGCCTGCTGTGGGATTGATGCTGGAGCTGATGGCTGAGGTGTGACCGCCTGATGGAGGTCAGGGCATGGTCCCATGACTGTGAGCAACTGAACCAGGGTGTTCTAGGAAGCAACCACCCCTGCAGCTGGGAGGTCTCCCCTCATGCCAGGGTTATTGAATTGAGAAGGTGAATGTACCTCCAGGAAGGTGGTTTCCTCAAGGTCTGAGTCACTGAAGCCCATTGGAGCCAGACTGTTAGAGTTTTTACAGCAACGACAGGATTTGCACATGGTTACCACCCATCGGGTGTGAAGAGGAAAATTCCAGCTGAAGGGGCAGCTGCCCTAGACCCCAGCCTGAGAAGCTGTTAAATTGCTTCAGCTCAATCATGAGGAACTGGCTGCATATTTCCATGGAGCGTATCTGATGGGAATGTGCACAAGACTCTGGAATTCATTCTTAAGCCAAAAACAAGGAGAGAAAAATTCAGTTCCAGCCCCATATGTCCTGGTAAGACTCAAAGTTAGTGAGTATCTTGTGGGAGTGCTAGCAGCCTGCTCCAAACATACTGAAGCCTCCCAGTCAACTCCAGCAGGGAAGAGGAGACGAGCCCTGTTGGTGACCATCCCCTGTGCCCTACTGGGGTGTTGCACTGGTGCCGACCTGCTGGGACCTTGCAGAATCCAGCACTTCATCACTATCTGGGACAATAGACTTTGTCAGGGTTATGCTCATTATTTTTAAATCCTTGAAGGCATGAGCAATTCCTCTGTAGGATCGAGCCTTTTTTTCCATCCTATCTTCAGCAAAGCCGCTGCAGTAGAGCCCAGAGGCTCTTGTTTTTCAGGTTTCTACTGCAGGGGCTGTGCTGAAGATGTGATGGGAGAAAACGCACAGTCCATCCAGCAGTCAGCCGATGGATGTGGCAGCGATACCCTTTGTGCTGGGGGAGCATTGTCCTTGCCCGCGGAGACAGGATGGAAAAAATCCACTGCTCCCGTTGCCGGACAGAGTTAGGACTGGCTTGATGGCTCCTGACGGTAGTGGGAGGGGAGCCTGGAAGCGACTTAACTGTGCTTTTACCAACGCTGTGGTGGTTTCTGTGTGTTCCTGGTTGTGCTGTGAATTAAGGGATACTTGTGTTAGGATGCTAGGTGGGGTGGGCTGGTGAGCGGGAGCTCACTGCTTCCCAGCTCTGTGGCTGCAGGGGATGCACTCAGCCTCCCTGTCTTGCAGCTTTGCTTCAATATTTACATAAACCTTGACACATGTTTAAAAAGCTTCAGCCAGAACAAGCGAGACCAAACACCACTGTCGGAATGTCACTGTGTCCTTTTCTAGAGATGACGTGGTGGGTGCAGAGGACACCGGTTTGAAGAGAAGCCGAGTCTGTAGCAATAGATGAGCTTTTACATAGGACAGAGGGGGGAGACACAGAAGAAAAAGGGATGCTCGAATCTGTGGTACTAGCTTGAAGCATAAAGCCAAGACCCAGCTTGGCAGGCTTTGTTAGAGCTGTCCCATGAAAACAAAGACCAGTTTGGGATGGAAACCGAACTGGCTTCAGATCTACCCAGGAGCCTTTAGAGATGCAGCAAGGCACTCTGACTGAGAGTTGCTCTGTCCTGCCAAAGGGGATTATCCAAGGGAACCCTTGGAGCTACACTTCATTAACTCCCTGGGCTAGCACTTGGTCGCAGCAAGAGAGTGGCTGTGA
Source organism: Eurypyga helias (assembly GCF_000690775.1). NCBI lineage: Eukaryota > Metazoa > Chordata > Aves > Eurypygiformes > Eurypygidae > Eurypyga > Eurypyga helias. The sequence continues at coordinate 6,919 of NW_010243517.1, read as the reverse complement.
TTATCCTGTGCTGGGAAAGCTTGATTTTCCTAGGCATTACAGGTGAGTAAAGGGTGATGTGGGCCAACCACTCCTAAAACCCATTATGGATATTTTAATGGTGCTGTGGATTTGTTTTCCAGGTTTCTTTGAAAAATAATTTGGGGTGCATATACATGCAAGTGCATTGGTCTTAATGTCTCTCCAGAGAGGGAAAGGAGCCAGAGCATCCCTCTGCTATTAATTTCCAAAGGCAGGATGTACAAACAATATCAATATTTATTACGCAGCCTTTGTTTATCCCAGGATTGCAACAAAGAAAGTGACTTAGATTGTGGTGTTTGTCCTCTTTGCAGTGTCCTATTCCTCATTTGTGATTGTGGGTCTTTCTTAATGCATATTTTATTCCCCTTTTCTGAAGACAACTGTAACCAGAAGAGCTTAAAAATGGAAAGTGGCGCTTAGTTGATGGCTGACTCAGTGGTTATATAATTTCTGCTTTTAAGAGCCCCCTCTGTGATAAAGACAACACCACTCACCACCCAGGCTTACAACAGCAGCTTTCTTGCCAGATTTTGCCCTTCCACCCTTCCTTCCTTCCCTTCAGCTGCTTTAAATGAACAGGGAAGTTTTAAGTTATGAGACCAGTACATTTACTAAATCTCCACCTATGAATGGCTTATTTTGTTCACTTCAGCTTAAATCTGATTTCAAGTGACACAAAGAAGAAAAATATCCCCAAATCCCTAAACTCTACTTATAGCATCGTGAAAGTGCCCAGTCAGCAATTCCTGCAATAACAGCTTTGCTGGAGGCTGTTTGCTATGCCCCTTGTTGACTGACCCACAGAGGGGGCACAGGGGAATTTTTAGGCATTTAAGTGAGAATTTAGGTGTTTAGTCCTTATGAAAGATGCAAAAAGTCAGTCCCATGCGCAGGGAGTCTCTGCCACTGCTTGTTGCATCCTTACGCGAGATGGAAATGCACCGTAAGGCACAGTGCTGCCGCCTCTGAAAGCACAGGACGGTTACCAGCTGCTCCCTTTAAATTAATTTCCCCAAAGTCGGTCACAACACGAGCAGAGCAACAATCCCACTGACACTTCCCAAACACTAAGCACCAGGAGCAAGCGGCAGCAGAGGACTCGCCCCATGTTCTGTGCTGTGCGTCTCCAGTATAAATAGCCTGGCTGGAGGATCTTTTGCCTAAAATGAGGATGAGAGGGTGATTTTATGTTAATTCAACGTGTCAGCTTTTCTACGAGCTGCATTTTAAAGCAGGGACCCCAGAGCCCTCTGCTCTGCCTCGATCAGGAGCAGTAAGTAGACTAAACTGAACATCGGGCGACACAAGGGTTGTTCGCTGCTGGCTGGTGGTCATAAAGACTCTTGGTATGGACAGTGTCAGGCAGGTACCTCCTCAGTATTTCACACACTGCTTGCTGTGTTGAGGACCACTTGCATGAGGAGAGGACACGCTCTGTGATGGGGGGACAGCCGGGATGAGGAAACCTCCCTTGGCAGCACCAGGGCAGTGATCTGATGAAATGCCGAATGAGACCACAGAGATGTTCCAGCAGAAAAGGTCCAGGCTGACCTACAAGCTATGGGGTTTGAAAGTGCTCAGCAACAGCCTGACTCCAGCTGTAACTGTGGACAAATCCAGCTCCTGCCTATGGTTTTCCAAGCTTGATCTCCAGGTGCTTTGCAGAGCAGGTTGGCAGCCGCAGCAACCTGCTGCTGGTCTAAGAGGAGCCCCTTCTGCGAGAGGACACTTGGCCAGCACAGGTCCCGTGCCCGCAGGGTATTCCCTGGGGCAGAAGTCAGTGGAGGGGATGTAAAACCCTTGGGATGGAAAATGCTACTTACAGTGCCAGGAGTTTGCTGGGTCCTTGGCAGAGGTACGGTCCTTGCTACCTAAGGATTAGCATCCAGCTGAAATAACTAAAAGTCCTTCAGAAAGTCCCTTTGTGGAGAGTCTTCTTCCTCTTCTGTGTTTTGACCAGCTGTGAGCAAGTGGAAGAAGAGAAGAAAAAGTGAGTAAACCCCAGGGAACACCACCATGCCTGAAGGCAATGCGCTTACTGGTGCTGTTGAGAAAAGTGTGTGAAAAGTCACACTCCCAAAGACATGGGCAGAGACCCAGAGTGATTTGTGTTAATTAGCTAATGAGTAACCTGCTGAAGGGAGTCAGACGTACAGACCTCTCAGCTGTGGCATGTTGGATCTCAACGTTTCCCATCAATGGGGGTTCCTGGCTTGTGCTCTTCAGGCATCTGATCCCTCCAGCTCATCGTTTCAACTTTATTGAAAGATATGTGTGTGCTTCCCCTTCCCCCCAATATGTTACATTTTCAGACCGATTTTAAAAGTAACCTCTTTAATATTGAATTATTCCTGATCTCTATTGTCACTTCTAGCTGATTAGTTTAAGGACTGTGCTTGGTTTGTTTAATAACCTCTTGACACTAAACAAACAATCTTGAAAAGGGAACAATTTGCAAAACAGAAGGAAAACAAATAACCTACAAGGGCACCCTCTTCAAAATAGAAAGACTGATTACATTAAAATAGCAAAATAATTTCAGACATTAAAAGAAAGTATATAGATATTGGCTTATCTATATTCAAGGAAGACTTAAAAACACCGCAAAGTTAAAGTTTTCATTAGCAATACAGTGAAATCTCTCAATTAGAATTCCTGGAGCATATTAAATGGTATTTAGTTTCTAACTCAATGCATCATTTTCTGTTAAATAATTGATCGTGGTGCAGAGATTGTGTTTGTGTAGTTTAAGAAAGCGATTAGACCAAAGAACATTTGGTAGGGAAATTGCATCAATAACTCCAGCACTGCTCCAGCACGTTGGGGAGGTGCTCTCACAGCAAGGCCGACCACCAAGGTGGGCAGGTGTTGGGGCTGAAGGGACTCGGGGCAATGAAAGCTGTCCTGGACCACAGGGATCTCATCTTGATCACAGCAAGTGGAGCCTGCTGCCTTCAGAGACCCAGGAATGAGGTGCAGCTGGGAGGAGGGAGAGACCCTCACCCCAAAATCACACTGAATAAGTGAATATTGTGGAGAGGCTTGGAGATGCTGAAGGAGGCCCCGGTGAGGAGCCCATAGGAGTCCTGGTAAAAGCCACATGGGATGGGGTTAACCTGGAGAGGGGTGAAACTGTTGGGGATTTCACTAGGCTGTTGCACCTTTGTGACCAGGGCTCAAACCCCAGTGCTGTTATTTTTCTATGTGATGTTATTTTAGCCCTGCCCACCTGGTGCCTGCAGTTGGGGGATACAGTGATGTTCTACCTCTCTGTTGCTACAGCACATAAGACTGTCTTCAGGTGTGTGCTTAAACAGGATTTAAAATGCTTATTTCAGCCTATCACTCAGCCGTGTTTGAACAGGGAAGGCTTTAACCTTCCCTTGTGGCTTTATCGTGGCTGGAGCGATGCAATTGTGCCCGTGTAAAAGGCACTGGTGGAATTCCCACTCATCTGAGGTTAAAGCCAGGTTTCTTTTATGCCTTTGAAGTGGACAAGTTTCTTTGGAAACTTCAGTCCTAGGTGAGCAAAGCTTTCTTCTGAGTTGCACGAACACCACCCAGATCTGCAGGGCTTCGCTCCATTTTATGAGGTATTTAGGCTGATTGAATGGCACAACACAAAGCCCGTAATGTTTAACCATCAAGATTTTGGGTAGCACTTCTCTCCCTCTGCCAAGTTTTTAATTTTGATTTGCTTATATTCTTTAATGAGATACAATTACAGTTTCAATGTAATAGGTAGGAGGCTTTATATTTGTACTGCTTTGTAGTAAAGACATAATTACTGAGTTTATGGATCAAATCCCTTTATGTATCATAAATACTTATTAAAACAGCCACTGGCAATTTTACTTCAACATGTTTCTTCATGAAGTAGGATTTATTGCCTATATAAAAATGCCAGTCTTTCCTGAATCTCCCTCCCCTACAATTGCTTGGCTTGCAGAATCCCCGTGGCTGGTTTGGAGTGGTTCAGAAGGTGAGACATTTTATAACACACTTAAATAGCTGTGTGTGTGCATATACAGCTCATGTGCCCTGAAGACACCTTCATGATTATTGTTTATGCTCCAGTGATACCTCTAGTCCGCCTTTTGCTCAGCACGGTATGAGCAGACAGTAGTAGACGTCATCTACAGAGACGTTTGCCCACTGTATGCTGTGCCCTGAGCAGGGACAGGGGGATTGATGCTCTGGTGGGAAGGTTTCCATAACTCTCTAAACTCTCCAGTTTTCTGCATGAAGGTGGGTTTCATACAACTGAAGAAAGTTTTCCTTCAATTTCCCTTACAATTTTTTGAAACGCTGATGTTATTTCCTTGTCTCTTCCTCTTACCCTCACACCGGCTGAGCATCCTCCCATCTTTGGGGAGAGAAAAGGCTGGTGGGGGAGGTAGCAGCGCATAGGGTAGAGTTCTGGGAAAGATTTGAGCATGGTAAGTTGTTGACACTTCAGAGGCTACTGCCAAAAGGAAGATTTGATCCACGGACTACAGAAACAGTAGTAAAGACAGCTTTGATTTCTGTAGACAAAGGATGAGAGTCCCAAACAGTTTAAAAGGAAGGTTGGCAAGGCAAAATCCTGCAAGGTGTTGCCAGAAGGTCTGTGCCAGATTAACCTGACTTCTCTCTCCTTGGCTGAACTAACAAACACCCTCCACACAAGGGCAGTAAATCTCCTCCCTGGAAATGTATTCCTGAGAAAGTACTTTACAAGAAGTCTTTGGTGAAACTAGAAAAGTTGGTTCTCAGCAGATGAACAAATAGATTGATAGAGTATTTGTTTACAAGTGGACAACAGCGAGCAAGGAGCTAAACAAAGACTCCTCTCAAAGGTAGGTCATGGGACAGTTTTTTAACTGTCATTTCCTTAATGGCCCAAAAAGCCAAAATTGTATTTACCGCATTAGCCACTGAGACACATCAAGGAGATTTGGTCCGTGGAGAGCAGAATCACAGTAATTTTGTTCAAGGACCAGCAGAAATGGAACAAAATGTTGTGAGAAGTGCAAAGTCGTGCATTTGGGCACCCAAGACCATGCCAGGAGTTTGTGGGACGTGCTGTGGGCTGGGAGCTAGTGAGGACAACCACTCTCTTTGCTCCAGGTGTCAAACAGTCAACTGTAACCTTAGGATGGGACAGACTTTCCCCAAGTAAGTGAGGTATCATACCAGCACACAAGGTCTGTACAAGTCCTTGTCTGGAATACTGCATATTTGGGTCACATCCTCAAGAGAGAGATGAATTCATCCTGGGCCAGCTACAGAGAAAGACTGATAGAAACAGTGGAGCGGAGAGCTTATTCTAGAGAAGGCTGGGAGTGCTTGGTGAGCAGGGACAGAGGAGTGCTTGTCTTTGAGTGTTCTCTCTGACAGAGACATAGAGGTAGAGAAGGAACTGTTTGAGTTAGAGGATAATGCTGGCTAAGAAAAAAAAACTGATATAACTTCATGGAACTATAACCATGAAGAATGGGAGTGTCAAAGTTTTCTACCTACCAGCAGAAAAGTTTCTGGAAAGGCCAGGCTGGATGAGGCTTTGAGCAACCTGGTCTAGTGGAAGGTGTCCCTGCCCATGGCAGGGGGGTTGGAACTGGATGGGATTTAAGGTCCCTTCCAACCCAAACCATTCTGTGATTCTGTGAATGGCTCCGGAGAGGACATGAGGAAGGACACAAACCCCTCCTGGCTTACCAGTGGGGTGTGTAACTCATGTAATAGCAGAGGACAGTAATCCTGGGTGTCTGTTTCTGTCATCAAGCCACTCTTAATGAGCCCCTTAAGGCTCGGTCCTTCACCAGACAACACATGCAATTTAGGAGCACCGTGATGGTTCTAACATGCCTGCAGTGATTTATCCAACGGCTGTTATTCCTTTTCCATCAATAAGGAGTAATGACACAACGAGACCCTGTCATTCAATCATTAATTGGGAGTGTTGTCACCTTTCAATTTAAAAAGGCAAAATTAAGAAAATACCTCCTGGATCCTTTTGCTGCAGTCCCAGGGGAAGGGGGAGGTAAATCACACTACACAGGTGGGGCAACCAGGGAGTTTCATCCAGCAGCGCAAGGTGCCGTCTCCAGAGCTGATTGATTGGCCCAGGAAGCTCGTTTAACCCAGTATCATCTATCTTCAAGACTAATCAAGCACGATTAATAAAAAAGAAGAGAGGTAAGCACGTTTGTAAGAGTAGGCTGGTGGCTGATAAACAGATAATTACACAAAGCGAAGCCATCATGACGATAAATGTGTTTTAGCAAGAAGCGACCTCCCGGTGTGGGAAGCACAAAAGAATTTAAGCCTCGCCATCATCCAGGGATGAGAGGGATGGAGGTGGATTTGCCACTTGGTAAATGGTGCTGGGATTTGTCAGAGGGAATGCGTAGAGGCTGTGGAGAGTGCTTCAGCAAGCGCTGGTGCTGCTCGTCGTAGGTGGTTGTTTCTCAGGCATTTGATCTGCAGTTTGGTTGTTCAGATGTATCCCGGGTCCTGCCAGCCCCTGGAGTCGTTGGATCTGTCTCAAGGCAGCCGCAAAGCGAAACATGGGATGCTCTCACCATGAGGAAGGAGCTGCTGGGACCCCGTGCTTCGCCCTGCACTCGTCCTCAGCCTTCTGGGGAACCATCCCTGTAACCACATCTCCCCAGACACGGTCTGAGCCAGGGGATGCAGAGGCTGACAGAGCCAGAGGGCTAGCCGGCTGCCGGGCGCGTTTTGGTGGGAAGAGCCGGATGCAGCAATGGAGAGGGACACCCCCACCCTCCCGAGCCTCCTCCCTGCCGGCACTTTGGGGCGGCTCAGGGCTCCAGCTCCGGGGTGCCGAGGAGGTTGCAATGCCAGGCTGTGCCGAGAGCCTTCCCCAGCCGAGCTGCCGGCTCCCCTTCTCTCT
>NW_010243516.1:0-8351 GCF_000690775.1 Eurypyga helias | reverse complement strand
CTCTCCAGCCTGTCCAGGTTTCTCTCTGGATGATATCCCTTCCTTCCAGTGTGTCACACCCCCTCCCACCCCCCAGCTCTGTGTCATCTTCAGGTTTAGCTGCACTGAGGTTGCTGTACCAGTGGGATGGTACTAATTCTTGCCAGTGCCTCTCCTTCGGTCTGTTAGAGAGTTCAGAGGCTGGCATAAAAGCATTATTTGAGTGGGGCCTTGGTGGCCCTCCCTACCTGCACAGGACCACCTCCATGCATGCAGATTGACCGTGGATCCTTTGACTCTCTTCCTCCATCCCCCCTTTCGGCTCTGTCCCCCCGGCACAGTGAAGGTGCTGTGGGTAGCAGGCTTGCTGGAGTGGCAACTGCAGCACCGAGTGCTCACACTGCACCGTTACGGCTTCACTCTGAGTTCAGTGTGAGTTGGCAGAGCCAGGTACAAGAGATAATGGGTTTTAAAAGACGGAAGAGGTGCATTTTTCCTAATTCTAGCATTTAAACATCAAACTGGTGGAGCTCTGTTCACTGCCACACATTCCTGTTGGAAGCCCCAGCCCTGTGGAATCACAGAATCCTAGAATGGTTTGGGTTGGAAGGGACCTTAAAGATCATCTAGTTCCAACCCCCCTGCCATGGGCAGGGACACCTTCCACTAGACCAGGTTGCTCCAAGCCTTATCCAGCCTGGCCTTGGACACTCCCAGGGATGGGGCATCCACAGCTTCTCTGGGAACCTGTCCCAGTGCCTCCCCACCCTCTGCGGGAAGAATTACTTCCTGATGTCCAATCTCCATCTCCCTCTTTCCATTTAACCCTGTCACCCCTTGTCCTGTCACTCCCTGCCCTCGGAAAAAGTCCCTCCCAGCTTTCTTGTAGGCCCCCAGGCACTGGAAGGGGCTCTAGCTTCGGACTCCACAAGCATGGAAATACAAATGGCTGCAAATGGGGAGTCACTGTTGTTCTTTACCACTGACACTGAGATCCATGTGCACGGAACATAGGAATTTTCACCCCTAAGAGCTACTAACCTCTCCCAGAAAAGACTGCTGATGGAAACCAACGGGACACGGTGGAGGAGGAGCAGGGTAGCGGGTCCAGCAGCCCCTGGCACTGAATGATGGTGGAACAGGATGGCACTGGAACGGAATTAATGGCCTGGATGTGACTTTCACTTTCTCTAATTTTCAGGTAATGTCTTACAAAGCTTCCGGGTTGCTGGAAAGATGAGAGGAATGGGTGTTTATTTTGTGCTGTGTTTGGTCTTATTAAAGTAGGGCACAAGTAGAAATTCCCTCCTGCTGCGGAGGGCAGTTCAGCCTCCCACGTTGCCCTCGGCAGCGGAGCAGGGCCGTGCCATGCCCGGGGCTCTCAGCAAACACTGCAGGGGGTGTGTGCACAAAACAAGCAAGTAAGGCTTACTGTCGTGAGACAGCAGTTTCCTAGGGCCAAGCTGGGCTACAAAACCACGGTTTTTGCAAATGAATTGGACGAGGCCAGTGGAAACTCAGAAGCAAAGGTCCATCTGTGACCTTCCATCGCTGAGAGCATGGCAAAGTGTGGTGGATAAACTAATGAAAAAGCTGGAAGTGAAAAAAATGCTCCAGCATCCAGGTGATGCAGTTGTACAGGGATGTTCTTCCAGGAGAAGGACCCCCAGCCCCAGGGGTTTTCTTCCTCCCTCTCAGCTGTCACCAGCAATAAGCACTCGAGTAGAAGAGACTGTTTGTATGCAAAGACCACACGGGAGGCAGCCCACTGTGCACAGCCGGAGGGACTGCTGGAGCCTCTTCCCAAGGGGAGCTCCCGAGACAAGCCAGGGAGCTGCTGCTCGCACGGATTGGTCACTGGGTGATGCAAAAGCACACCTCTACAGACAGGTGTGCAAGGCACACCCGCACCCTCTGGCAGCAAAGGCGTGTGCTGTTACACTGAGGCCATGCTTCGGTGAGTAGCTCCAGAGATAAATTCCTAATTCTCCTATTTGGTGGTGGCAGTGTCTGCGCAGGGCGATGTATAATGAAAGTGAAATGAGCTCGGGGGATAAGCACTTAGCAGACAGCTCTGGAAGGAGTATTTCTTTGATTTTTGACAAATCCTCCCTTCAGCGTGCTGCATTTGATCTTTGCATGGAAGGGTAAGTTTTACGTAAGACAAATGTCTGTCAAGGCTGTATTTAACAAGCATGCTTGTAACCGAAGGTGGCACACTGATTACATTTGACATTTGAAGCAAAGGCAGTCTAAACAGCTGGGAATGCAGAGGGAGCAGGGGGAGGTCTCACATAAAACTAGTGCTGTTTTCTTAGGCAAGCGTAGCCTCTTAGAGAGGGAAGTTTGGGTGCCGTTAATCTATGCTGACAGAAAATGGCTTATATTTGGGCAGTTGTAATTTCTTTTCTGCTGTCTTTCCTGGTTCATAGAGCATGAGACTGCACAGAAGGTCATTCAACGGTTCTACTCAATGTAATTTTGGGAACAAATAACAGTTATCTCGTGGAAACACTGTGTTTTGCTCTTGGGGACCGTTTGAAAAGCGTCATTTCCAGGAACAGGAGATGGTTCAGAACTCCTGGGAGTGAAGGCTACAGAGCTGCTCAGGGCCTGTATCCTGCACCAGCAAACCACGGCTCTGCAGGGCTGGGAGGAGCCTGGATAAGGAGCAGGACCCAGGCTGGGAGGGGGCTGCAGCTGATGGAAGGGCTCTGACCTGGGTACCACTCAGGAGGCCTTCATCCATCTCAGGGCAAGGAGAGCAAGGATGGAGCAGAGCACATTCCTTGGAGACAGGCACCGACCTCTGGTGCTGTTTAATCCAGATGGAGAGTTCTGTCTTCCTCCGGGTTTTCCAAGCCCGTGCAATGCCGCTGCCAGCTCTGGCCTATTGCAGCCGTTTGAGGAACCAGGAGAGTTACTTTCAGCGACGTATTGCATCTCATGTTGATGACTCTCTCCTTCCGTTCAGTTCATCCTCTTTCCTAGCAGTCACAAAGGGGAAAGAGCAGCCTGTGGAGTGCCACCGGGTCAGGCCAGTCAGCAGAGAGCGTGCACCACTGGAGTCCCCGGCACTGTCGGTACGCTCGGATGCAGAGCAACTGAGCAACATTTCTCCTACTGCCCAGAAATCTCCCCGTGTCTTTGGCGTGGGAGGAGTAACCCACTGGGACAAAGTCATGTCTGCAATCACTATACCTATGTCAAAAAACGAAAGGGACGGGGCACGTGCCAGTGACCCAGATGTCAGCGCTGGGGCATGCCCAGACCACACCGGCTGCATGGAGGGGGCAGGTGGGCTCGTCCAAGCAGAGCTGGGGGGCTGGCAGGAGGCAACTTCCCCAGCGCCTCCAGCTCAGCCGTGCGGAGTTCCAACCCAACTCCCCGGTGGGGAAGGGGCTGAGCCCGGCTGCAGAAACGCAGGGACCCCCAGCGGTGAGCCCGGCCGGCCAGGGCCAGGCAGATGAGCTTGTCCCCGGGCTGAGTGCCACCCTCACGGGATTCTGGGGACACGGGCCTGCGGGGGTGGCACTGCCTCTGCCTTCTGCACCTCGGTGCTGGGTCCTGAGTGGCTCTGGTTTAGGCTGAAGAGATGGTTTCTGTCAGTGGGAAAGAAATGCTTTCAGTGACAAAAATAGTTTCCACCCAAATACTTTTCCCTCCTCAGGTCAGGCAGCCATTCCCAGACCCCAGGTTTTTTCCCAGATCCAAGTTACGAAGCCTCACACTAGGGCACATCAGAGTGTGGACCAGAAAGACCTTCACAGCGGGCACGTGCCCGGGACACGTGAATGCTGACAGCGGAAAAAGGTCCAGTGCCGGAGCGATTCAAGAGCAACGTGGACTTGCTGCTTCGCTGAGTTTCCAGTGTTGTCCCGGTGTCACGGCGGCGATCTCTCCCCTTTCCCTCCTCTATTTTGCTGTCAGTTATCCTATTAGTTCTTTTTCCTTGGCAGGGAGCGTGTGTTCCTTGCAGCCGTAGCAGAAAAGGAAGACAATTGGCCGTTGGGTGCCCGTTTCTGTGCTGTGCCCATGACCTGCTCCTCTGCTTGGCACGGTAATAGACGGGTCGGCCCCTGCGGCGTTTACTACAGCCACGCCGGCGCAGATGCATGCTTCCAACTGCTCAGGCTTGCTTTTAATTAGCAGTATTAGTCACTGATTATATTGGGCTTATTTCCAAATCACAAACCCTCGCATTTTCCTGCAAGATGCTTTTAGCAAATGGTAAATACAGAGCTCTCGGGGAAATCAGGTTTCTGTGTTGACCCTGCGCAGTCTTGGCTTATCTCCTACTGCAGCGATGCCAGGAAAGATGCACCTGCTATCGCGAGGCGGAACAACGTCTTATTCATCAATAACGCCCACTCTCTGCTGGCTGAGGCTGTCCAACACCCTATTTCCACTTCCTGAGCTGCGCAGCCTCAGAGGAGGATATTCACTGTGTCAGCATTCCTCATTCCCCAGTACGAACCAGTCTGTTGCTGGTCTGCATCTGGGGAAACGGTTTAAATGGGAGAGCGTGTGGGAATTTACACTATTTTTCCTCCTGCTCTGTGTTGCTATGGCAACAGCCCCTTATTCTTAAATGAGTTGGTCGCACCATTCACTAAGCAGATGCACGTTCCTCACAGTTTCAGTCACACCTTGCAGGGCCCAGGGGGCAGTGGGGGACCCCAGCCCTAGGGGGCACCAGCACCCCCCACCCTGGCACCCAGTGCGGCTGCCTGGGAGGGGAGGGGGCAGCCTGGGTTTGCAGTGCAGGGGCTCGGGGTAGAGTGGGCTCCTCACATGAGGCCCCACTTGGCAGGAGAAGAGAGAAGTGGGGAAGATGGGCCTGGGAAAGCAGTGGGGGGTCTCAGTGCCCCCCGGTGCCTGGCCAGCCCAGCACCTTTCCCACGTGCACTGAGCCCGCACGTTCTCTGCCCACCTGCTCCCTGTACCAGCTGCAGCCTGGGAGAGGCCGGGGCCTTCGCTGGGCAGGGCAAAGCGTGCCGGTGGTTTTCCATGGACACAGAGTGGACACAGAGCTCCCTCGGGAGCTGTCTGGCCCCAGCGGAGAGTCCCACATGGCTTTACTGGCACCGGCACTGCCCCACCATGGGGGCTGAGGGGCTCATACCTGCCCCCGTGTGTGTGCCCAGGACGTGCTCTGAGCCTCGTTCCCAGCCTCAGCAATGGTGCAGGTACTGGTGTTGGCCAGGATAGAGCTCATTTCCTTTGTAGGAGCTTGCAAGGGGCCATGTTTGGGACCTGTGCTGGAAACCGCATTGATAACAGGGATGTTTTCATTGCTGCTGAGCAGTGCTGACCCAGGGTCGAGGCCTTTCCTGCTCTGCACGTGCCCTGGCGGCAGGTGGGCGGTGACAGAGGGGAACGGGGACTTTGGTTTTTGGACCTCGTGGTCACTGGGATCCAGATTCTGCTTCATCCAGTGTTTGTAAATTCTGGGTAAAAATCAGGGGTTTGCTCTCTCCTTCACCTCTTCCTACTATTATTAATTAACGTCTGCCAAGCCTGTTTGGCCCCAGACCCACAGATCTTTCCACAGGTCTTGTGGAAAATGGAGGCAAAGGAAGAACCGGAGCATTTGGACATAACTTAGGGTAGGCAGGTCCTCAAGAGACAGGTCTGGGTTTATTTATTTTGGCAGAACATTTGTGCTGGGGGCTTCAGAGAAGTGTTTTCCTTACAGTGTGGGTTGGGCCAGGGGCGCGTGCAGCACATGACGCTCAGTCATTTCGATCACACGCTGCAAAAGACAGGAGGAGGACTTGTGCTGAAGTGGCTAAATCTCAGTCTCTTTGTTAAGCTTCTGAGCAAACCAGGGCGTCAGTGTTTGGCAGCAGCTCTGGTTGCTGAGTAAATTCAAGGCCAGGCTGGATGTGGCTTTGAGCAACCTGGTCTAGTGGAAGGTGTCCCTGCCCATGGCAGGGGGGTTGGAACTAGATGATCTTTAAGGTCCCTTCCAACCCAAACCATTCTGTGATTCTATGATTCTAAATGCTGGTGATTTTATCATCAGTTTGTCATGGCTTATTACATTAAACTCCTCTGCATGAGCCAAGACTCACCTGGGCACGTTATTGCTGGAGACACCTCGGCCTGGCTGGAGTTCTTTCAACTATTCTCAGTAGGTGTAGGTTTGCCTTTCGATTGTTGGTTCTAGCTCCCAGCTGATGATTAATGTTCTTATTCATCACATCCAAGTCAGACTGGGGGTGATGAATGTTGTTCTTTGTAGTTTGCCTCCCACTCACAAATTCTCAGCTTGATCCTGATGCTGATAATCTTAAACCTGGAACTCAGTGACAGGCGGCCCTTCACCGGTGCGTCATGGCCGCAGCAATCACCTTGGTTTTCAGTGGCTTCTCTTGGCTACTCTCCTGCTTTTAACGCGAATTCGGTACGGCAAGATCCTCAGGGGTTTAGAAAAATGGGCATTTCCTCACCTTCCCTCACCTCGGGAAGGCGAGGATATGCCTTCCCGACAGGCCAGGGGTGATGCGTGTCTCAGCGCTGTCTGCACCAAGCTCACGGTCAGGTTAATGTTACCGGAGGCAGTGCTGGTGCAGGCCCGTACGTGTGTCACACTGAGCCCTCAGGAAAGCAGAAGTGCAGGAAAAGGCAGGGAAAATGCTATTCATCGAGCGATGGGGCAACGCACCTGGGGCTGGCATAGAGCATGCGCTTCGCAGGGTGACTGAGGTGTGCACGCGGGAAGGGATGAAGCTGGGACGGAGGGGGAAGCGCTGGAAATGGACTGTGGTGGGGGGTGTCTGGGACCACCATCCCAGGGATAGCATGGTGCTGGGTGATGCTCGGCTCTGCGGCCACACGCCGGACCCGCCGCCAGCATGGATCCGCCTTCGCCAGGGCCACGGCACAGCTGCGGCCGTGTGCTAGGGACCCACCGCAGCCGGGCTCCAGCTTATTCCCTGGCAGTGGAGCCTGCCCACAGCCCATCCCGGGAGGGAGAGGGTGGTCCCTGGGCAAGCAGCAGGGATCCTGTCTGCTGGCAGCCCCTCACCACAGCCCCGTGGTGGGGAGAAGGCACTCTCGGTCACGCTGTGATCTGGGGAGGGAGCAGTGGGTTTCCAGCTCCCCTGGAGAATGAAAGGGCAGACGGAGAGCCGGTGACAAAAGTGCTGACTTCAGCACTGGTGCTTGCGTTGCGTAAGTGATTGATGGTGTTTGAAGGGGGGTGCAGCACCGGAGGGACCCGCACGCTGGGACGGACTGTGCGGAGACAGCTCAGCCTCGAGCTGGTCTGTGTCAGGGATGCAGATGAAGCAGAACCTTGGTGTACTCAAGGACTGAAACCGATAAACTGGTCATTTCAACAAGGCACATAAAATTGCCACGGGCACGGAGAGAAGGACATTGCCACGTCAGCATTCGGTTGGTTGCTCGGGGCAAAGCAGCCCTGTTGCTCTCCTGTGAAGAAAGAGACATTGGAATATTAGTTGCCAATTATAATGTTTATTACACCTATGCATGCATTAATGTTTTAACAGAAACAAGAGATACACAAGCATTAAAACTAATTAACCATTTTACAGTATGGCTTTACTCCTTATTTATTCTAATCCAAGATAAAAAATCTCTCTAGGATGATGCTCTCAACTGACCTATTTCTTCAGCCTCATCTGAGAGAGAACTTGGAGCAGCAGAGACGGTTCATTCTCTTTTCTCTGCAGAGGTCCCAGGCAGCGACGTGACACCATGCGGCAGGGAGACTGGAATTCTGTAGAGACAGCCAGACTGTTCAGCTGCCTTTACGCTGGTGTTCTATCCTACTCCTGTTCCTATTCCATGTTCCTATTTCTGCATGGAATCCAGTAGGAGCGTACACTGAAGCTTCCCTGGCCGTGGAGCTGGGGCTGAGCTGGGGAGAGGCTCAGCCTTTGGACAGACTCTCTCCGGAGCCCTGGAGCCAGGCTGCAGCCTCCCGCTGGAGCGGGCTCTGCTTGCGGCTGGGGTCAGCCTGCGGCCAAGGGCTCTGTCCTGGCTGTGGCAGCAGTCTGAAGGCAAGTGTCAATGGCCATTTTATTGAAGCCAAGGGCAACTTGTGCATAAATTTCCAATTTCCATGTGTGTTCGTTCATCCTGGTCAGTACTCATTCATACACTAGATTTGCATTAATATGCAAAACGCAGAACACGTGGAGGAATGAAGGGCTTGTGGGGAGCCCCCAGTCCAAGCACTACAGTGCTCTTTGTTTCACTGCTGCGAACACAGGGCTCCTGGGAGCAGCTTGTTTCGGTGCCGCTTCCCCGGGAAAAGAGCTGATCAGATGCAGAATGAAGGGAAAAAACGAGGAGGAAGCGAAAAACCCTCTCTCTGTCGTGTTACCAGTTCTCACCTG
>NW_010243515.1:0-3168 GCF_000690775.1 Eurypyga helias | reverse complement strand
TGCAATTGCTCACCACCCGCTGACCAAGGCACAGCCAGGTTCCAAGAAGTGAGAGTCAGAGCCAGAGAGCCCAAGAGCGGGAGCCTGAGAGCAATCACAGTAGAGTCTGAGGGGACCCTATCAGCAACAGCATGACTGGGAAAAATAAAAGGCCCAGCAACTCAATAATGAACGAGTCAGCAAAGGAATTAGCAAAGCAGCCAACAAAGGAGTTAGCAGAGGAGTTGAGGACAGAGTAAAAGAGTTGAGGTCCCCAAACCCACTCCTCACTTAAGTACTAAGCATGACATGCTATGGAACAAAACACCCTCTTGGTCAGTTTGGGTCAGCTGTCCCCCCACACAGCTTGTAGTGAGAAAGTTGGGAATGCAGCTGCATTATCAAAGCTAAGAGACACCTCAAATTTGGTGCAAGCACTCCCCAGCACCAGCTAAGACGACACCTCATGAGCACTCTTCTCAGGGTAAACTCTGAAACCTAGCTTCACACCAGCCACTGTAAAGAAAGTTAACCCTTCCCTGACAAACCCAGCACACTGGGGGAGAGTTAATTTTCTTCATAGTAGCTGTTATGGGGCTGTATGTTGAATTTGTGCTGGAAACAGCGTTGCTAACACAGGGATGTTTTCGTTACGGCTGAGCAGTGCTTATGCAGAGCGAAGGCCTTTTCTGCTCCTCACCCCACCTGCAAGTAAACTGGGGGTTCACAAGAAGTTCGAAGGGGACAGAGCCGGGACAGCTGAGCCCAGCTGACCAAAGGAATATTCCATACCATATGATGTCATGCTCTGCATTTAAAGCTGTGGGAAGAAGGGGAAGGAAGGGGGGGACATTTGGAGTAATGGCATTTGTCTTCCCAAGTAACCATTATGCATGATGGAGCCCTGCTTTCCTGGAGGTGACTGAACACCTGCCTGCTGATGGGAAATGGAGAATTAATTCCTTGTTTTGCTTTGCTGGTGCGCAGCTTTTGCTTTACATATGAAACTGTCTTTATCCCAACCCAAAAGTTTTTTCACTTTTACCCTTCCAATTCTCTCCCTCATCCCAGAAGGGGGGGGGGATGAGCAAGTTGCTGTGTGGTGCTTAGTTGCCAGCTGGGGTTAAACTGTGACAGGCACAGGCGCTGGCAGAAACAAGGCATACATCCTTATCAACATTTGGCAAATGCACCCTAGGATATGATTAGCACAGATGTCTCAATGTCCTGTTAACATCTCAAACGCTCTGCATGAACCAGATAAGGATGAGATGTGTGCAAGGTCCAGGTGAAACAGGGGAAACAAGTGGAATAGAAACACAAGAAAACTCAAGCTCTGGCCTAGGACCCTGCGCTGGGCAAGGTTGGCCTGAATGACTGCCGAGGTCCTCCTTCTCTAGATCACCACTGTACTACACTGGTTCCTATTTATGCAAATTGCTATAAAGCAATTATTAGTAATAACTAAGCCCAGCTGTCTGATGTCTCTACCGAGCCAGGAACCAAACTCACACAGCTGACACTGCTTAGCAGCTCAGATCCTCTTCAGATGCACGGCAGGCAAACAAAACCACAGAAACAGGACCCAAACGTAGCCAGAAGCACCTGGCCAGCCCTGCTGACCCCAGTAATCCAAGCAAAAATCTCAAGACAAGGACGCTACTAAAACATTACAGCTAAATCCTCTAGGGCAGGATTCGTGGTTGACTTGCACACACTAGGCCAGGAAGCAACACGGCAAGGCAACATAAATCAAAAACACGTCACCAAGAACGAGACAACACTTTCCACAAAAACGAGATGGGTGCACACGCCCCAGCACACCGGCTCTGTACTGAGAGCGCTCCCTGTGAAACCGGAGCTTTACATCCATGAAGAGGGCAACACAAACCTGACAGACCAGCTCCTACCGACCACCTGGGATGTCCTGCGCCTGTCCATAAGGTATCGTCACGTCACTGCCACGCTCTCTCGCTTTACAGACCAGACCCCAACACGTTGTCTATTAATTTGGCGACACAGGTCCTCACACCAGGACACGACATATCATCCTGGATTTAAGGTGGCATCCCAGCACATCCCTCCTCCTCTCCTCGCAGCTGAGCTCACACCTGTGGACCAGCTCTTCTCGACGGCTGCTTCCCAGTCCGCATCAGTGACAGGTCTGGCCTTGCTCCCCAGCACATCCTGTTTTGCTAAGTGAAACAAAACAGGCGTTTTGCTTTCAGTTTCAAACGATTCTCCCCTCTTTGCAACCTACCGCTAACGAGTTATAACTAAGAGGACATACGGTTAAGGCAGTCGGTGAGTTACATTTGCAAGAACTTCTGTGTACACGTACTTATTCCAGTAAACTATGAAAGGACTTGCATCTCCCATTTTACGTGCAGAAAAAACGATTCAAAAACATGTTCAATATTTACCTACACAGCGTCGTTACTGTTTTACAAAACAATAAGAACCCTAGACCTCACGAAAGAGTGGAAAACGTGGACGCTGCTTCCTACCCTCCAACACAACAACCACCTTGAACTCCCTGGGCGAGCTCGGCCATCCCACCTCCCGCAGAGCCCACGAGGGGAGGGTGTGCTCAGCCCAGCGGTGTTCCTGCCATCCAACAGCGCTGACCCGTACGAGATCAGCGGGAACAAACAGCCCCGCTCTTTCCTTCGTGGAGAGGGGCTCAAGAGGGTATCGCGTCTGGAAGGAAGAAACAACACCACCAACCCCAACACACCAACCCACAGACCGAGACTCCCCTAACGACAAGGTTTTCGAGCTCGTGCAGCTCACGGCCGACTCCTGACCCGTTCAATGGTGTGTTGGTAAACACACTGCTGGGAAACACTCCCTTTGGCGTGTTTTCACGGAAAAGCAAAGCCCCTTCCACCCTACCGCAAACCCGTGGTATGGAACCTGAAGCTCGCTTCCTGCAAACCCCACAGAGACCCACGAGAGCCCTTTCCACCTCTTTTTCTTCCCAAGCGCGCGCTGTGCCCGAGCTCCTTTTCCCAAGAAAACGCCTGTTGGGTCAAGTGACCACCCCACGCCCCCGTACGGGAGCGCTGCCCCTCGGAGCAAGGACCCCGGCGCACCGAAGCCAACGCGGGCCTCAGGGCTGCGCCCAGGGCGCTCTCCCGCGGCAATTCCCGCTCGGCCGCATCCCCGCCTCCCCCCCGCTGCCCGTGC